>NC_064559.1:147326669-147629699 GCF_937001465.1 Orcinus orca | reverse complement strand
CAAACATCTTTTAAAACATCATTACTTATATTCTGGTTGTTTTGTAGTTCCTTGTTCTTTCTTCCTCTCTTAATGTATTCATTTACGAATTGATGATTTTCCATAGTGGTATGTTTTGGTTCCCTTCTCTTTATATTTTGTATATCTACTGCAGGTTTTTGCTTTGTGCTTACCATGATGCTTAGATAAAATATCTTATAGATATAACAATCTATTTTAAGCTGATAACTTTGATCACATACAAATCTCTACCCTTTTACTCCCCCTCTCATATTTTATGTTTTGACATGACAATTTACCTTTTTATTTTGTGTATCCATTAAAAAATTATTGTACTTATAATTATTTTTTAATGCTTTTGTTCTTTAACCTTTATACTAGAGTTAAATGATTAACACATCATCATATTACAGTAGTAGAGAATTCTGAATTTGAGTATATAATTACCTCTACAAGTATATTTTATATTTTCATATGTTTTCATATTATTAACTAGTATGCTTTCATTTTAGGTTGAAGAACTACTTTCATTATTTCTTGTAAAGCAGTTCTAGTGGTGATGAACTCCCTCAACTTTTGTTTGTTTGGGAAAGTGTTTACCTCTCCTTTATTTCTGAAGGATTATTTTGCTATGAAGAGTATTCTTGGTTGGCAGTTTTTTCTTTCATCACTTTGAATATATCATTCCTCTCTCTCCTGGCCTCCAAAGTTTCTGCTGAGAAATCCACAGATAGGCTTATGGGGGTTCCTTTGTATGTAAGGAGGTTTTTTTCTCCTTCTGCTTTCAAAATTCTCTCTTTGTTTTTTAGACAGTCTTACCATAATGGGTCTTGGAGAAGATCAGTTTGGGTTGAAATTTCAAGGGGACAGTGAGCTGCATGAACATGTATGTCCAAATCCCTCCCCAGATTTGGAAAAGTTCACAGCCATTATTTCTTTAAACAAGCTTTCCACCCTTTTCTCCCTCTCTTCTCCTCTGGGACTCCAACAGTATGTAAATAGTTTCTCTCAATGGTATCCCATAATTCACAATGGCTTCTTTACTCATTTTCTTTCTTTTTTTCATTTTGTTCCTCTGACTGGATGATTTCAAATGACCTGTCTTCTAGTTCATTAATTCTTTCCTCTGTTTGGTTGAGTCTAATGTTGAAGCTCTCTGTTGAATTCTTCAGTCATTGCATTCTTCAACTCTAGTATTTCTGTTTGGCTTTTATAATGAATTCTATTTCTTTGTTGAAATTCTCATTTTGTTCATGCATTGCTTTCCTAATTTTATTTAGTTGTCTATCTGTGATTCCTTGTAGTTCACTGAATTTCTTCAAGAGGAAAATTCTGAATTCTTTGTCAGACAGTTCACAGATCTTAATTTCTTTAGGCCTGCTATTGAAGCTTTATTAGTTTCTTTTGTCTATATCATATTTCTTTGAGTATTCATGATCTTTGTGGTCTGGGACCATGGGAGCTGACCTGGTTCTGGGGCTTGCCAGGAGCCTGGGACTGTGATAACCAGCCCAGTGCTAAGGAGGGTCAGGAGGCCACAGTAGCCGGTTTGGAGTCCAGGTCCATGAGAGCTGTCCTGGTGCTGCAGTGGGCCAGGAGCCTGGGGCCATGAGAGCTACGTAGGGCCATGGGAGGGGACCAAGTGCTGATTTGGGTCAGTGCTGGTGTCCATGGTGATGTCAGGTACTCACTTCACTCTCCCTCCCCCACAGAAAGGTGTCTCTCTCCATAATGGGCTGCCTAGGTTTGGGGGAGGGATGATGGGGTAATGTGAAACTGTCTTTCCTATTCTCTTCAATGCATCTTTTCTTATTTCTGTGCTCCACCCAGGTGCTGTTAACCCTCACCTGAAATTCCTAGCTCTTGTGAAAGTATTTTCTGCATGGACAGTTATTCAAATTGGTGTTTCTGGGATAGACAAGTGCTATAAAGTCCTATACCACAATCTTGCTGATGTCACTCTTGGGGATTAAATAATTTAAGAAGAGAAAGTAGCTAGCTAAAACCCAATAAGGAGGTCAGAATCTCCAGTGTCCTGGCTAGGATTTGAAGTTAGACTTCATATTCCATGGAAGAAGAAGCAAAGGGAAAGTGGACAGAATATCCAAGTATCAGAATATAAGCAGACTAGTCACATGTGATGGAGGTTACATAGGGTACTGAAGCACAACACAGTAACCTCTAACTATGCTCCAGGCCCTTATGCAATGATGGAAAGACTGGAATAGTTCATGTCCTATTTGTTAAGTAGAGAGCGAAAGAGAGAGAGACTCTAACTCTCACTGGTCTGTGATGAGCCTGCAAATGACATACATAATTTTAGACCACGGGTGGAAGTAGGGCAGGCAGGTCTTGACAAAAGTGGTATTTCTTCTGAGCTAAGTGCTACCTGGAAGACTCTCTCCTCACAACTCAAAATTCTTTTCTCCCAAGGTGTTTCATGTCTTTTCGTTTTAAAACTTTTCTTAACCACCTCACCCCCAACTCTTACAACTGGAGGCTGAGGTCTTTTCCCTTTAGCCATTTCCTTCCCACAACATGGAGGCTACAGAAATTGTTTGTGTTAAGGCTGAGAAAGGAAAAAAAAAGGGACCTGAGCAGACTCTAAGCATAAGAATACAGAGCCCAGAGAGAAACAAAGAGTAATTAGGTATCAGAATAAGACAGAAAGAAAAATAGCAAGTGACCACAGGGGGATTAGACTGTGGATACCTTAACTATAGAAAGGTGAAAGATACCTGAGATATAAGTGCATGTCATAAGTTCTAAGAAATTAGCAATGGGAGGTTTATTTTGAAAGAATTATCAGGAAGGGGAAAGAATGTGAAAGTTGGCTGGACTTATACTAGTAAGCCTAAAAAGAATCAAGAACTTTCACATACTATTTAGAAATCCATGGTTATGTGGTTAGAGAAAACTTAAATGCTACATGTCAGTCATATGAAATTTTAGATAGATTCATCCTGTGGGTAGGGGATTTAAGTTCAAGCTGAACTTCTATGAGGAGAAACTGGCTGGAATTCTTTACGCTAGAGCCAAGAGAGGAACATCAGATATGCTAGTCAGTGATGTATTTGTGAAAAATATGAATCTAAGGAATTTTTTCCTGTTTTCATATGTTAAAGGCACAGAGCTTAGTTTGAACAAAGAAGTTAGAAGTTTGTGTTTTATAACCTCCCATTTCTTGCATGTCTGCAACCTATCTCCCTTTACATTTCTAACCTGGAGACCCAGGCCCTTCATACGTCAGTCCAAAGCTGAATTCCATAAAGGCCTGCATTCTTTCAAAGTGTCCTATATACCTAGCTTCTTCTTTTTTTTTTTAATAGTTAGCCTTGACAGGACCTTCAAGATTGTGGAGAAGTAGGACGTGGAGATCACCTTCCTCCCCATAAATACATCAAAAATACATCTACATGTGGAACAACTCCTACAGAACACCTACTGAACACTGGTTGAAGATCTCAGACTTCCCAAAAGGCTCTTCGTGATTCAGCCTGCTGTCAGGCCTGAACCTCTGAGGTGGGAGAGCCAAGTTCAGGATGATGGACCACCACACACCCTGCGGCCCCACGTAATATCAATCGGCAAGAGCTCTCCCAGAGATCTCCATCTCAACACTGAGACCCATCTCCACCCAAGGCCCAGCAAGCTCCAGTGTTGGACGCCCCATGCCAAACAACTAGCAAGACAGGAACACAACCCTATGCATTAGCGGAGAGGCTGCCTAAAATCATACTAAGTTCACAGACAATCCAAAAACACACGACCGGACTCAGCCCTGCCGACCAGAAAGACAAGATCCAGCCCTACCCACCAGAACGTAGGCACTAGTCCCCTCCTCCAGGAAGCCTACACAGGCTGCTGAACCAACCTTACCCACTAGGGGCAGACACCAAAAACAATGGGAATTACAAACCTGGAGCCTGTGAAATGGAGACCCCCAAACACAGTAAGTTAAGCAAAATGAGAAGACAGAGAAATATGCAGCAGATGAAGGAGCAAGGTAAAAACCCACCAGACCAAACAAATGAAGAGGAAATAGGCAGTCTACCTGAAAAAGAAATCAGAATAATGATAGTAAACATGATCCAAAATCTTGGAAATAGAATGGAGAAAATACAAGAAACGTTTAACAAAGACCTAGAAGAACTAAAGAGCAAACAAACAGTAAGGAAAAACACAATAACTGAAATTAAAAATTCTCTAGAAGGAATCAATAGCAGAAAAACTGAGGGAGAAAAATGGATAACTGACCTGGAAGATAAAATAGTGGAAATAACTACCACAGAGCAGAAGAAAGAAAAAAGAATGAAAAGAATTGAGGACAGTCTCAGAGACCTCTGGGACATTAAATGCACCAACATTCGAATTATACAGGTCCCAGAAGAAGAAGAGAAAAAGAAAGGGTCTGAGAAAATATTTGAAGAGATTATAGTTGAAAACTTCCCTAACATGGGAAAGGAAATAGTCAATCAAGTCCAGGAAGCACAGAGTCCCATACAAGATAAATCCAAGGAGAAACACGCCAAGACACATATTAATCAAACTATCAAAAATTAAATACAAAGAAACATATTATAAGCAGCAAGGGAAAAACAACAAATAACATACAAGGGAATCCCCATAAGGTGAACAGCTTATCTTTCAGCAGAAACTCTACAAGCCAGAAGGGAGGGGCAGGACATATTTAAAGTGATGAAAGGGAAGAACTTACAACCAAGATTACTCTACCCAGCAAGGACCTCATTCAGCTTTGATGGAGAAATTAAAACCTTTACAGACAAGCAAAAGCTAAGAGAACTCAGCACCCCCAAACCAGCTTTACAACAAATGCTAAAGGAACTTCTCTAGGTAGGAAACACAAGAGAAGGAAAATATCTACAAAAAAAAAACCCGAAAAATTAAGAAAATGGTAATAAGAACATACATATCGATAATTACTATAAGTTTAAATGGATTAAATGCTCCAACCAAAAGACATAGACTGGATGAATGGATACAAAAACAAGACCCATATATATGCTGTCTACAAGAGACCCACTTCAGACCTAGGAACACATACACATTGAAATAAGGGGATGGAAAAAATTATTACGTGCAAATGGAAATGAAAAGAAAGCTGGTGTAGCAATTCTCATATCAGACAAAATAGACTTTAAAATGAAGACTATTACAAGAGACAAAGAAGGACACTACAGAATGATCAAGGGATCAATCCAAGAAGAAGATATAACAATTGTAAATATTTACGCACCCAACATAGCAGCACCTCAATACATAAAGCAAATGTTAACAGCGATAAAAGGGGAAATCGACAGCAACACAATCATAACAGGGGACTTTAACACCTCACTTTCACCAATGGACAGGTCACCCAAAATGAAAACAAATAAGGAAACACAAGCTTTAAATAACACATTAAAAAAGAGGGACTTAATTGATGTTTATAGGACATTCCATCCCAAAACAACAGAATACACTTTCTTCTCAAGTGCTCATGGAACATTCTCCAGGATAGATCATATCTTGGGTCACAAATCAAGACTTGGTAAATTTAAGAAAACTGAAATTGCATAAAGTATCTTTTCCGACCACAACGCTATGAGACTAGATATCAATTACAGGAAAAAAAAAGTAAAAAATACAAACACATGGAGGCTAAACAATACACTAAGAAATAACCAAGAGATCACTGAAGAAATCAAAGAGGAAACTGAAAAATAACTAGAAACAAATGATAATGAAATCACGATGATCCGAAACCTATGTGATACAGCAAAAGCAGTTCTAAGAGGGAAGTTTACAGCAATACAATCCTACCTCAAGAAACAAGAAATGTCTCAATTGGAGAAAGAAGAACAAAAAAAAAACAAAGTTAGCAGAAGGAAAGAAATCACAAAGATCACATCAGAAATAAATGAAAAAGAAATGAAGGAAACAATAGCAAAGATCAATAAAACTACAAGCTGGTTCTTTGAGAAGATAAACAAAATTGATAAACTCCTAGCCAGACTCACCAAGAACAAAAGAGAGAAGACTCAAATCAGAATTAGAAATGAAAAAGAAGTAACAACGGACACTGCAGAAATACAAAGGATCATGAAAGATTACTAAAAGCAACTATATGTCAATAAAATGGACAACGTGGAAGAAATGGACAAATTCTTAGAAAAGCACAACCTTCTGAGACTGAACCAGGAAGAAATAGAAAATATGAACAGACCAATCACAAGCACTGAAATTGAAACTGTGATTAAAAATCTTCCAACAAACAGAAGTCCAGGACCAAATGACTTCACAGGCAAATTCTATCATTTAGAGAAGAGCTAACAACTATCCTTCTCAAACTCTTCCAAAACATAGCAGAGGGAGAAACACTCCCAAACTCATGCTACAAAGTCACCATCACTCTGATACCAAAACCAGACATAGATATCACAAAAAAAGAAAACTACAGACCAATATCACTGATGAACATAGACGTAAAAATCTTCAACGAAATACTAGCAAACAGAATCCAACAGCATATTAAAAGGACCATACACCATGATCAAGTGGGGTTTATCCCATGAACGTAAGGATTCTTCAATATATGCAAATCAATCAATGTGATAAACCATATTAGTAAACTGAAGGATAAAAACCATATGATCATCTCAGTAGATGCAGAAAAAGCTTTCAACAAAATTCAACACCCATTTATGACAAAAACTCTCCAAAAAGTATGCACAACTTACCTCAACATAATAATGGCCATATATGACAAACTCACAGCCAACATTGTTCTCAAAGGTGAAAAACTGAAACCATTTCCTCTAAAATCAGGAACAAGACAAGGATACCCACTCTCACCACTATTATTCAACATAGTTTTGGAAGTTTTAGTCACAGCAGTCAGAGAAGAAAAAGAAATAAAAGGAATCCAAATCAGAAAAGAAGTAAAGCTGTCATTGTTTGCAGATGACATGATACTATACATAGAGAATCGTAAAGATGCTACCAGAAAACTACTAGAGCTGATCAAAGAATTTGGTAAAGTAGCAGGACACAAAATTAATGCACAGAAATCTCTTGCATTCCTATACACTAATGATGAAAAATCTGAAAGAGAAATTAAGGAAACACTTCCATTTACCATTGCAACACAAAGAATAAAATATCTAGGAATAAACCTACCTAAGGGCAAGAGACCTGTATGCAGAAAACTATAAGACACTGATGAAAGAAATTAAAGATGATACAAACAGATGTAGACATATACCATGTTCTTGGATTGGAAGAATCAACACTGTGAAAGTGACTATACTACCCAAAGTAACCTCCAGATTCAATGCAATCCCTATCAAACTACCAATGGCATTTTTCACAGAACTAGAACAAAAAAATTCACAACTTGTATGGAAGCACAAAAGACCCCAAATAGCCAAAGCAATCTTGATAAAGAAAAACGAAGCTGGAGTAATCAGGCTCCCAGACTTCAGAGTATACTACAAAGCTACAGTAATGAAGACAGTATGGTACTGGCACAAAAACAGAAATATAAATCAATAGAACAGGATACAATGCCCAGAGATAAACCCATGCACATGTGGTCACCTTATTTTTGATAAAGGAGGCAAGAATATACAATGGAGAAAAGACAGCCTCTTCAATAAGTGGTGCTGGGATAACTTGGCAGCTACAGGGAAAAGAACGAAATTAGGACACTCCCTAACACCATACATAAAAAGTAAACTCAAACTGGATTAAAGACCTAAATGTAAGGCCAGACACTATCAAACTCTTAGAGGAAAACGTAGGCAGAACACTCTATGACATAAATCACAGCAATATACTTTTTGACCCACCTCCTAGAGAAATGGAAATAAAAACAAAAATAAATAAGTGGGACCTAATAAAACTTAAAAGCTTTGCACAGAGAAGGAAACCATAAACAAGACAAAAAGATACCCCTCAGAATGGAAGAAAATATTTACAAATGAAGCAACTGACAAAGGACTAATCTCCAAAATTTACAAGCAGCTCATGCAGCTCAATAACAAAAAAACAAACAACCCAATCCTAAAATTGGCAGAAGACCTAAATAGACATTTCTCCAAAGAAGATATACAGATGGCCAACAAACACATGAAAGAATGCTCAACATCATTAATCATTAGACAAATGCAAATCAAAACTACAGTGAGGTATCACCTCACACTGGTCAGAATGGCCATCATCAAAAAATCTACAAAAAATAAATGCTGGAGAGGGTGTGGAGAAAAGGGAACCCTCTTGCACGTTTGGTGGGTATGTATATTGATACAGCCACTATGGAGAACAGTATGGAGGTTCCTTAAAAAACTAAAAATAGAACTACCATATGACCCAACAATCCCACTGCTGGGCATATACCCTGAGAAAACCATAATTCAAAAAGAGTCATGAACCACAATATTCATTGCAGCACTAGTTACAATAGCCAGGACATGGAAGCAACCTAAGTGTCCATCGACAGATGAATGGATAGAGAAGTGGTGGCACATTATAAATGGAATATTACTCAGCCATAAAAAGAAACGAAATTGAGTTATTTGTAGTGAGGTGGATGGACCTAGAGTCCCTCATACAGAGTGAAGTAATTCAGAAAGAGGAAAACAAATACCTTATGCTAACACATATATAAGGAATCTAAAAAAAAAAAAAAAACGGTTCTGAAGAATCTAGGGGCAGGTCAGGAATAAAGACACAGACTTGAGAATGGACTTGAGGACATGGGGAGGGGGGAAGGTTAAGCTGAGACAAGGTGAGAGAGTAGCATTGACATATATATACTACCAAATGTAAAATAGATAGCTAGTGGGAAGCAGCCACATGGCACAAGGAGATCAGTTCGGTGCTCTGGGACCACCTAGAGGGGTGGGATAAGGAGGGTGGGAGGGAGACGCAAGAGGGAGGAGATGTGGGGATATATGTATGTGTGTATATATATATATAGCTGATTCACTTTGTTATACAACAGAAACTAACACACCATTGTAAAGCAATTATACTCCAGTAAAGATGTTAAAAATAAATAAATAAATAAATAAATAGTGTTTATTTACATTTTTACCTGTATATTTTTGTACTTTTTTTTTTTTTGGTCACACCTGCAGTTAGTGGGATCTTAGTTCTTCAACCAGGGATTGAACCCTGTTTCTTGGCAGTGAAAGCACCAAGTCCTTACCACTGGACCACCAGGGAATTCCCTATACCTAGTTTCTTATCTCTGCTTTTCAGGCGAAAAAGAATGCTTAGAGTAGTTAAATGACTAGTTTAAGATAATACAGATATAAAGTTGTAGAGTTCATTTCCAGGTATTTTTACTTCTTTCCATCCTTCATTCATTAATTAATTCATTTATTCATGCCTTTAGCAAATAATACAGGAAGCATACTATGCACAAAACATCTAACTTTTGCAATAGAACCTCATAACTTTTTCACATATACTTTTCATTTAATCCCCACAATAACTCTCTGAGACAGATGAGTTATTAATCCCATTTTACAGTTGACGAAGTTAAGGTTCAAAGAGGTCAAGTCAACATGTCTTAGGTGACCAGATTTATTAAGTGTCAGTGCTGTGAGTTGAATTTGGGTCCTCCAATGCAAAGTTCAGTGAATTTCCCATTAAACAGTGCTAAGGACACAAAGAAGGTAACAGCACGTTGTTCCTACCTTCACAAATTTTATCTAGTTGAAGATCAAGGACAGATTAAATAACAACATAAAGCAATATAGGCACTATAAAACACAGTGTTTTAAGTGGCAACTAAATTACGCAGGCAATAAGCAACAAGGATTCAGAGAGAAGGATCACTGGTAACTGAGGAATCATTGGAAGCTTCACGGAAGGTTCAGACATTAAGATGGCTAAGATGGCCTTAAAAGATTAAGAGAATTTGTGTAGAAAAGGAGGAAGAACTTTCCTGGCATGGAAATGTGGATGATATGATATGAATAGTAATAAAGAAGTAGAAATACACATGACATGTTTAAGGGACAATAAGTAGAGTATTAATATAATAGCTGCCATTTATTGAAAGGCAACATGGCTTAGTGGTTAAAAGCATGGATTCTGAAGACAGACTCCTGGGTTTCAAACATGATTCAAACCCAGGATACTTCTTAGCTGCTAAGGATTAATTAATTTCCCTATACCTCAGTTTTCTCATCTGTAAAATTAGGATAATGATATTATCTATTTCAGAGGATTATTACAAGGATTAAATGAGTTTACAACAGTGTCAAAGCACTATGCAAGTTGAGTTAACTAAATAAAGTACTGAAAGTATTGTAAATATACTGTACTCCAGGCAGTGTATTAATTAAGCACATTATATTATTTCATTTAATCTTCATCATCCTATAACGTATGTATTGTTACTTCCATGTTACTGGTAAGAAAACTAGAACTAAGAGAGTTAAATTTCTTAAGATCACACAGCTGATAATTTTTTTTTTTTTTTTTTGCGGTACACAGGCCTCTCACTGTTGTGGCCTCTCCCGCCGCGGAGCACAGGCTCCGGACGCACAGGCCCAGCGGCCATGGCTCACGGGCCCAACCGCTCCGAGGCATGTGGGATCCTCCCGGACCGGGGCACGAACCCGTGTCCCCTGCATTAGCAGGCGGACTCTCAACCACTGCACCACCAGGGAAGCCCAACAGCTGATAATTTAAAAGCTAGAATGCAAACACAAATGCAAAGCCTATGCTCTTAACCACTAAGCTATACTTTCTAAGAATGGGAAGCAGTGGGAAAATAAAGTAGGCTGAAGTCAAACCTAGAGGATCTTGAATTCATCAAGCTAAGACAATTAGATGATACACTACAGGCAGTGAGAAGCAACTGAAAGTTTCTGGGCAGTGATGTATTTTAGAAAGATTCATCTGGCCACAGAATTCTGGATGGATTAGAAATTTCTGGCCATAGCAATATCAAGTAAACCAAACATATCCCAAATAAAGTTGTAGAAAGTAGGCCAATTTTTTTTTGTCCTTCAAACTTACCCTTAAAGATTCATTTATCTATGTAACCCCATTTGGTCTCTAAACCATAATCAATAATAGCTTCAGCACTAAATAACCAAAAGAAAAGTTGAGATGTCTATTGGCTGATTCCTAAATCAACACAAACTAAATAATAGTGTTACATTCCACTGCCTAAATGTAGGTGCAGACATTCATGTATATCCATAGTCTCTTTGTGATTTACAACTGAAAGGTATTTAACAACTAGAAAATGAATCACATGTGCGATGCCTCTTGATTTAATAGTCCAGCTCATTCCCCCACCCAGTTGCTATCCCCAACTATAAAGCATTGCTGGAGAAAATCACATAACCAGGGATGATGCTACTACAAATTCATGATCTTCAACCTCAGCTGGGCCTGAAATGTGCCAGGCAGCTCTAGACAGATAACTCCTCTATACCCCTCAGTGGCTATTCCAAATTTTCACCAGTCTTAAGCCTTCTACACCTCTTCCCCATCCTACCATCACTGACACCTCCTATTTCACACACACACATGCTCAACAGATGACTTTTTTTGTATTTTGCTGTGAAAATAAATTTAAATGCAATCATGTAGGAATTCCTCAGCTCCTCACTTGCCACCATCATGAATTTATTTGTAAACACGCTTATTTTTATGTCTTTACCTCCTGGATCAGTAAAAAAATGTCCATCTCTGTGTCCAAAGCTAATCTTTTTATCTGTACTCTGGGCTCCCTCCCAACTCTATGATATCACTCCACTGACTAATTTCCCCCATTCCTAAATTTTCAATCTTCCCTTCTCTACTGGCTCTTTCTCTTTAGCTCATTCCCTTAAACAACTCATCTTTTAACCCATGTCCTCCCTTAACTACCCCCCTACTCTTCTTCCTTTCAAAGTCAAACTACTGAAAAAAAAGACCTTTATATTCCTTGAGTTCCTTCCTCTCTTCATCTATTCTTTTGAATTTTCCTTGGACCACATGTTCACAGAATGGAACTAATCATAATCCTTGGCTCCTTACATATTCATTGCTACTTCAACCCACTTTTAATAATTTAGTTAGTTGGTCCAACAACCTGCTCTCTCCTCTTCTCTATCCTGTCTCAGACTTTTCGTTCCAGGTTTTTCCTGAAAAGCACTCCCTTAATGAATCTCTTAACCTGAATTCTCATCTCAACTCAGCTTCTAGGAAACCTGACAAGACACTAAGGATGACAGAACAGAAAGATAAAAAAGAGCCTGAAACATCAGTGAAATCTTGGACTCACCATATTAATCCTGAACGATTTACTTAACTCTGGACTTCTTATTACATAAGAAAAATAACTCATTATTTTGTTAAGCTCCTGTAGCTGGGTTTCCCAGACTTGCACTTGAGCATAGTCTCTAAATGATCCATTCTGAAACCTAGCTTCTCCAGTCCAGATCACTCTTCTAAATTTTAGATACACGCACCAACTACTTTAGTAATATCTCCATTTAGTACCTCAAAGCCAACCTGACCAAAACTGGAACTCATAAATTTCTCCCCAAATATACACTTCTTTCTATATCTTGAAAAAAAGTGAATGTCACCTTGAACTGTTCACTTATCTCAAACAAAATCACCAATTACAAACAGAACCCTGCATCCCCTACCATTCCCTTTCACATCTCTCTTCTGTCATGTTCCCCTGTACCGCGCTGCCCCAGGTCGATTCAATCACTGAGTCCAGTCCCATGGATTCTGTCTCATACATATACCTCAAATATATTCTTCCCTCACCATTTCCATTGCCAACACCACTGCCTTACTTCAGGTCCTCAGCATTTTGCTCTTTGAAAACAGCCTTTTACCTGGTCTGCTTGCCTCCTAGCTTGATCTGCTCCAAATTCATTTCTTACCCATACAAAGGACTTTGTTTTGGCAGGAGGCAAAAAAAATGTTCTCTCTTCCCACAAGTAGTCTACCATGGTAAAATAGGATAAATTTGAAGTGGCTATTTCCTGAAACAGAAGGAGAGAAACAAAGAGGAAGAAATGAGCTAAATTCTACAACTGGATGGACAAGATAAAGATTAAGGATATGTGTAGGATAAGAGGATACATACATTGAACTAATTCAGTAGAAGCAGACACTTTGAGCCGAAGGCCTAGTAAATCCAACAACCCCTTCTCTTCCCTGCTCCTCCACCAAATCCCTAGAAAGGCTGGGAGGGACATAGAACTTCCTCCACTTGTGGTTTGAACTTCCAGCAAATTTCATTTGACCGTCAAATGTCCTTGTACCTTGCTGACTGCTGTGTTACAACCCAAATCTATAACATTATTCCTCCTCTTAGAATTTTTCAATGACAAACTCAAGAAAAATGCAAACATCTTAGTTTAGCCCTATGATCCAGCTATAGCAAACAACTCAGAGTTTACTACACCAACCTACCCAGGTCACACTATGTCATGCTCCCATGACTTTTTGCATGCTGTTCCCCACACCTAGCACACCATTTTGTTCTACCCTGTCCTCCTTACTGATAAATACTATTTGTCCCAGACAATGCAGTTCAAGCCTTTTCTGACCTGCCAAGTCTAAATGCCCTTCAAATGGATTTCAGTATCACTCTAGGTGAACTTCTGTTGAAGCATTTCTACAACTGTATAGTAATAGTTAGCAATGAACTCCTTAAGGGAAGAAAGTATAACCTGGTGTCCCTAGAATAGCTCTCAGCCTCATGCATAGCAAGTACTCTCTCCCCAAAGTTTGCTTACTGTGCTTTTTTTGCTACCATTTACTGAGGATTAACTATTTGCCAGGCTCTATAATAAGGGCTTTATGTACATATTTTTAACCCTCACAAAACCCTATGAATTAAAAACTATTATTATTAATCTCCATTTTATAAATGAGTAAAGTGTGCACAAAGAAGTTTAGTGATATATCCAAGTTCACACAACTAGTGACTCAGCACGCATCAGCAATCTACATACGTATTAATAATAATAAATATTTGTAAAAGTTGAAGTAGAAATGGCTGCATGAAATGCAGTAGAAATGGCTGCACGTGTAAGCTAAAAACTATACTCATTCATTCACTCAACAAATATTTAATGAAGAGAGAGGGGTAGGAGATAGGGATCATGCAACTATACTTCAGTTTCTCTAAGCAAGTGTCTTATTCGTTTAAAACAAATTCACAAAATAAGTAAAAATAATTAAATCCATTTTTCCCACTAATCCTCATGGTTTTTTTTTCTTTTTTTTTTCCAAGGTGTTAGTCTCTCTGCATGCAGTTGAAAAAGAGTGTTAATATCTCTACTGAAGTCCTGCCTAGTTTTATTGAAAATCAGCTATTCCATTTATTCTTTAAAAATTGAGATAATTGGTGAAGAAAAGGAAGAAAAAAAACACAAAAAGAGTTCATCATGCATGAAACATTTGGAAAAATAGTAGCCATGTTAGTCAACTAACAACAAGAGGTGGAATGATTTAAAACTGAAAGTAGGGCTTCCCTGGTGGTGCAATGGTTAAGAATCCGCCTGCCAACGCAGGGGACATGGGTTCCAGCCCTGGTCCGGGAAGATCCCATATGCCACGGAGCAGCTAAGCCCGTGTGCTACAATTACTGAGCCTGTGCTCTACAGCCCGCAAGCCACTACTA
Organism: Orcinus orca; assembly: GCF_937001465.1. Lineage (NCBI taxonomy): Eukaryota > Metazoa > Chordata > Mammalia > Artiodactyla > Delphinidae > Orcinus > Orcinus orca. The sequence continues at coordinate 147,615,037 of NC_064559.1, read as the reverse complement.
CCGAGCCCGCATGCCATAACTACTAAAGCCCATGGGCCTAGAGCCCATGCTCCACAACAAGAGAAGCCACCGCAATGAGAAGCCCACAACGAAGAGTAGCCCCTGCTCGCCACAACTAGAGAAAGCCTGCGTGCAGCAACGAAGACCCAACGCAGCCAAAAATAATTAATTAAAAAAATAAAACACTGGAATTGCAACCGAAACAAAAACCAGATAAATTCCAAGTTTCATGATGATAAATCTACACACAAAACAGCCCAACACCAACTGAAATGGATGTCCAGTCCAAATACACAGCAAGAAGGAGGTGCACTCAAATAGCATTTAGTTTAAAGCTGAGTGTTCATTTGCCAAGCAAACAGGCCATTAAAAACCTGTGGTTTGGGGTGTTTTCAACTGAACCTGAATTTTCAAATATATAAATTAGTTTGCCTCCTTGGAAAGACATGATTTCCTGTTTTCAAGAGAAATGCAGGCTTCTAAAAGCTTATTTTAAAGGTTCAAAAGGCTACTTGGGCATCAAATGACTATTAAAAACAATATTTTGACTATTTAAGTGTAAACGAATCAGAAACATATGGATTAAATTTCCCTTAAATTGCACATGCTCTGAACTGAAGAGTATAAGCATGGGTGAAACCTGTTTTGGATTTCAGTGAGCCCAAAACACTCAAAAAATCATCTGAGATGTTCAGTGAACTCAAGAGTACAGCTGGATTCACCCATCCCTAATTCATCCCTATCCCATGCTTCTGGTCTTAATATAAGGAAGGGTGTAAGTACGTAAATAGCTTACAGGTAAAATGTCTAGACCTAAATTTAGAGGTAATTGAAAAAAAAGGGAGAGTGGAATAAATTTTTTAAATCTTTTCAAAACCTGTGCTTAAAGAGCAAGTCTTTCAGTTTTAAAGAAAATCTGAAATATTCTTTGGACTATATAATTTCCTTTTAAGTCTCTTTCTAATTAAAGATTTAACTCATATAACTCTAGGATGGAGACTAAAGTAAACTAACATTTTTATTTGAGCTTCCACTATGTGCCAGGCACTGTGCCTAACACTTTCACATGCATTCTATCTTTATTCAATCCCACCAAAAACCAGCTTAAGATTTCCGTTATGCACAGAAGAGACAAGGCGTTTGTATTTCATTCAATTTTATTCTCATTTATTTACAATAAATGGCCCGAGACTAATAGGTCAACTGAAAAAAAAAATATTACATTTTCCTCATCCAGTTAAGCTGATAATACTAAGAACTGAAGTCCTTAGCTACTAATAGAACTACAGGGAACTGGAGGACAGAATAGAAAGTGATTCAGAGCATATGTTTGGAGATAGCAAACTACTTAGTCCGATTGTACCTCAGTCTTTTGTACTCTTCTATATAACTGGCGAAATAATACTCTCTAAGATCATTGTGAGTATAGAGTGAAAAGTTGTATGTAATGTGCCTTGAGTAAGTGCTCAATAAGTGATAACTATTACATAAGAAGTAAGTATATTCATATGCTCAATACTTATTTTCTCCAACAACCAGTCAGAGCCAGACTGTGTCACTATCTATAACCCTTCCCAAAATGATTCCCTCTGATCTCTCTCCAGACTCCGTGATGAACGCTTCACCAAGCACACAGTAGATAATGAATGGTCCCCACACACCCAAAAGAGGTTACTTGGAACCACTTCCACCACAAGTTATAACTCTCCACCTCATGGTGTGTGCCTTGTGGGATGCCATGCTGGCTACATGAAGATTGGGGCTATTCTAGCACATGTCAGGTTAGAAGTTACCTGTGTCTAACAGCAGGGCCTGCCATGACTCAGCTTTTGCTGAGGTACAGCACCACTGTTACAGAAGCCTCCCTCTTCCCATGAAAATCCAGCTGGCCCCTCTACTACAAGTGTAGGGAGTTTACTGGCCTCCAAGAAGTCATAGCTCTTTCTCAAGTACCCCTCAGCTCCAGCACTCTGCTCATCTATGCTGCCATGGCTGGAGGAGGTAGCAATGTGCAGACATATTCAGGATTGCGCCAATGCTCAGATTTATTATCTCTGAGAAAGGAGAATAGACATCGACAGCCTCCTCCCCACCAAGCATTTACGCTGTCTTGTCTGGGGGCCATGCCTCTGCCTCCCTATGACCTCCAACTTTTGCTCAAGGAAGGAGATGGAAATGGATGGTGGGAGAGTTTCCAGAACCATATCATAATTCCATACAGGAAAATGAGCAAAGGTTTTTCTTTAACTGCTCTAACACCTCCCTGCATGCCCTTTTCTTGGGAAAATGTCCCATTCTCTAGCACGGCAGCCCATGAGGTTTTCATAAAGTTCCTGTGCAGGTTTTAAACTTTTGAGTTATAGCAAACCTTGTCAAATTTGCTGGTTAGTCAACTTTCCATTGCGTGTCAGCAGTGAAAACCTGACTAGAAGAGGTGTTCTGGCCAGCAGGGATCTGTGAGTCACTTATCTCCATGAGCCGCATTAACTCAAGCACTCTGACAAATCCATACATAAGGTAATTAGTTATAAATGCCTAGTGAGAGGCTGCACGCGGAGCAAAGGTGTTGAATGTTGTGTACTCGCCACAGGTAAGAATTTTAAGAGGCAACCTAATGACTTGAGAGCCTTCTAATTCTCATTAGGTCTCTCATTGGTTGGTTGCTCTTTGTTTTAAGTTTGCAGGACCAGAACTAGCTTCAAATCATAGCTAAGAAGGTGAAAGTGACTGATACTTAACAGAGAGCCCACCCTTCAGCTATGTGCTCTCTGGAAGAAAACAATGGGAAAGTATGCCCTTCCTGCAGCTCACTGACATTCAATTTTAGTTCATCTGTCAAAGGCAGATGTGCTACCAAAGTAGAATTCTGGGTGTTGCTTAAGCTTCCATACCCCATTATCCACAGTGTTACCACAGGCCAGTTTGGTGCAAAGCTGCAGGGTCACCTGAAATACTGGGTTATCCAATAAAATCATTATTGGAGCTGCTGGCCTGGTCATAGAAGATGACTGAGTGAAAACACAGGGCATGGTCATGCTGAAGGTCAGAGCAACCTTAGATATGATTTAAGATTGTCAATACCAGGGGTACATTTGTAAGACTCAGCATTGCAGAGGGGGATCTAGGAATTTACACTGGTGCCCTGGTATATTATAACTGTGATCCAAGGAATTCTGTCCACATTGCAGAGGTCTCCAGCCAATGGACCTGGTGACTGTGAGGTTATCTCTAAGGGCACAGTTCCAGCCCTCAAAGAGACAAATGAGATTATCAGGACCTTGTAATAGCCCGGGTTAAGGTGGGTTGCTAGATATCTAGGAGACCTGACTAGAATACTAGGAAGGGTAACCAAGCAAACTACCACACAGAAAGTGAAGCCCCCAAACTCCTGTCTTTCACATATTTCACCCTCTTGCCACTAGCCCCAACAGTCCACTCAAGTGCCCAAGTCAGAAACCTAGGCACCATATATGATGCCTCCCTCTCTCACCCCCTTATACCCAAATCAAATACCAGTGCTTTTGTTCTGCATCCTTAATGTCTTTCTTTTTAACATCTTTATTGGAGTATAATTGCTTTACAATGGTGTGTTAGTTTCTGCTTTATAACAAAATGAATCAGCTATACATATACATATATCCCCATATCTCTTCCCTCTTGCGTCTCCCACGTCTTGTGAATTTGTCACTTCTTTCTATCCCCACTGTCACTACCTTAGTTCAGGACATCATTATCCTAACTAATCCCCATTTCTTACCACTACGTCTCCTATAGTCTGTGTTCTAGCTCTCCCCAATTACTTGTAGCTCCCAATATATGCCATGATCCCTCTTGCTTCTGGGGTTTGAACATCTGCACCTGACTAAGTACTACTCCACTTCCTCAAAGAGGGGCTCCCAATTCCCTAAGAGAGGGCTTGGTACCCCACTCCTATAATTGCAGACACTATAATAAGGGCGAAAAATACCATATTGCAGCTGTCTCTTTGCTTGCTTTTGTCTTTTTGATGAACTTTGTACTTCCAGCTCTTATCACACTGCCTAGAAGACAGCACACAATCAATAATATTTAATTAGTGGACTGGATTGGGTGGCTTGGGGACTACACACCTGACAGATTCTGAATAGGTTATGTTTTTTTAATTAGACAAAAAATTAAAAATAGAACTCTCATATGATCCAGCAATCTGACTTCTGGGTATATATCTGAAGGAAATGTAATCAATATCTTGAAAAGATATCTGCACCCCCATGTTCATTGCAGCATTATTCACAATAGCCAAGACATGGAAACAACCTATGTGTCCATCACAGATGAGTAGATAAAGAAAATATTATATATATATATATATATATATATATATATATATATATATACACACACACATACATATACACATGCACACACACCATGGAATATTATTCAGTCATAAGAAAAGAAGGAAAACCTGCCATTTGTGACAATAACATGGATAGACCCTGAGGACATGGTTGCCATGGGTTGGTGGTTAGGGGAAATGGGGAGATGTTGGTCAAAGGGTACAGACTTCCAGTAACAAAATAAGTTCTGGCTATCTAATGTATAGCATCAGTGAACCAGCAGTAAACAACTAAAGAAGGCAAAGGAAAAAAAAAACAAAACACCAGGCAGAGGTAATAATAACTCCTCATCTAAACAGAGCTTCTTTAACTTTCTATGGTGGCAGGAAATAGTAATGATATTTGAAACTGAACATTACATGCTATCATCTGTTCAGACACTTCTTTTGGAGATTTCTATTTTTCGCAAAGTCCTCCAGCCACTCATTCTAATACTGAGTCTAGATAAATATTTGCTCCAAGCTGACCATAAATTCACCTTCTCCTCGCACCCCCACACCTAAATTGTCTTTGTCTTTCCACTTTTCCCAAATCAAGGCCGTCCCAGGCATAAGAAAAACCAAAACCTAACCTCTTAACAAGTATTAACATGTTCGTTTGCTAAAAATGGAATCAAAACCTTCTTGCATACCTCTTTTAAATGGAAAGCTGAACAAGTTGAAATACAACAAGAGCAAGTTGAAATAAAATAACAATTTTACATAATATGAGGAAAAAAAGCGAAGATCCTCAGGGCACAGTAATGTTGCATCTAAAATTGGTCAGAAAGTAAGGATTCCTAGGTCCGTTTTCATTAATTAGCTAATCAAAACACTTTCTGTTGATGTACTTGATACTCTTCCATGCACTGAGATTTGTCAAAATCTGCGAATCACGGTCAACTTCATGTCCTGTCTGTAAATCCTGGGCAGTTATCCTGTATGATTCTACAGGTTGCTCACTACACAAAGATGCCCACCCAAAACAATGACTGGGGACTGAAATCCAGCCTGAACTCTGCTCAACAAGCTTTGTGCCCTAGCATGGGGCTTACCTCACTCAGTGGACCAGACACCTCTTTCTAATCCACACAAAGGTACTTTATGGGTAGTAGATATCCTGCTTGAAAGGGTTAAGATTCAGACACTATCATAGCTCTCAAGTCACACTAGAAGATCAAACTTCTGAATTATATATTCCAGAGATCCCAAAGTCCCTCATCAATCTGACGGTATACCATTCTGCCCTCTAATGATCACGACTCTGAGCCTGAACCATTGAATGAATCCACTCAACCCCTGCCCATCAGATCCCTTGCTTACAGTGGAAAGTGCCAGACCATTAAACCATACAGAACAAGAAACAAAGGCTATAAAAGTCAGCTTGAGGCTAGAGAGTAAGCAAAATCCAAGCTTTTGTTTATATTTCAGACCTTCTTGATTCCAAGTTCTTTGAGTACACTTGTGCCTTTGGCTGGTAGTACAATTATCTCAACTCTCTGGGAACCCCATCTTTCCTGGGACTCAGCCCCTTAGATATCAGCCTTCTGAATGATTCCCTGGATCTGGTGGCAGTTTCATGTCTCCGCCTTTAATCTATTCCCCTCTGAGCCTAACTACCCTTTCTACTAGTGATGAATGTAAATTTTCTACCAGGCCCAAAATTCAGCCCAATATAGGGAAAGATTTGATGTGGCACAGATAAGTGATGAGGCTGACAATATGGTGTATTTTATGGGCTCCAAAATACCAAACTTCACAAAAGTGTTTTTCTTTTTACATATTACTTTATTGTCTTTCTTAACTACTTGTCTTAAAAACCTCAGGGACTTCCCTGGTGGTCAAGTGGCTAAGACTCCACACTCCCAATGCAGGTGGCCCTGGTTCAATCCCTGGTCAGGGAACTAGATCCCACATACTGCAACTAAGAGTTTGCACACCACAACTAAAGATCCCACATGCCACAACTAAGACCCGGTGCACCCAAATAAATAAATAAATATATATATTTTTTAATCTCATATAGTGAGACCAAAAGGAGTCACCATATCCTTACCTTTATTAACAATAAAAACAATAACAATAACAACTATCTGCTCTGGTGAAGACCATAGAGCTAAGTTTTAGGGAACAAAAATTTGTGAAACCCAGGTCCTCCCTGGAGTGTTCCCCAACAAATATTGAATCATGTCTCAGAACAGCTATCATTGGTGGGATGTTCTGGTCTTAGCCATGATGCCAGAGGAACTGCAGGAGGGCAGAAAGATTGAGAAAGCAGGCCTCTGCTTCAAGGTACCTGTTGGCAGTAGGACGGCAGTTTTATCACTGTTTCCCTAATGCTAGTCCTGTTGCTGAATTCTCTTCTCCCTCAGCAGACTCTTTCTAAACTCAACCCAATCTCTTTACAGTCGACAGCTCTTGCCTCACCCACAACTTCTCACCTTATTCTCCCCTAAATACCACATTTGGTTCTGTTTTTGCCTTTAAACTGGCCCTTTACAACCATGACTCTTTTCCTTAGGACCCAAAATCATTTCTAATTCAGGACCAGGATGCAAAATCTCTATAAGCTTTTCCAGTACCCTTTAACAAACTAGGTCTACCTGAAAAAGAATTCAGAATAACGACAGTAAAGATGATCCAAAATCCTGGAAATAGAATGGAGAAAATACAAGAAACATTTAACAAGGACCTAGAAGAACTAAAGAGCAAACAAACAGTGATGAACAAAACAAAAATGAAATTAAAAATTCTCTAGAAGGGATCAATAGCAGAATAACTGAGGAAAAAGAACGGATAAGTGACCTGGAATATAAAATAGTGGAAATAACTACTGAAGAGCAGAATAAAGAAAACAGAATGAAAAGAACTGAGGAAAGTCTCAGAGACTTCTGGAACAACATTAAACACACCAACACTCAAATTATAAGGGTCCCAGAAGAAGAAGAGAAAAAGAAAGGGACTGAGAAAATATCTGAAGAGATTATAGTGCAAAACATCCCTACTGTGGGACAGGAAATAGTTAATCAAGCCCAGGAAGCACAGAGAGTCCAATACAGGATAAATCCAAGGAAAACATGCCAAGACACATATTAATCAAACAATCAAAAATTAAATACAAAGAAAAATTATTAAGAGCAGCAAGGGAAAATAACACACAACGGAATCCCCATAACGTTAACAGCTGATCTTTCAGGAGAAACTCTACAAGCCAGAAGGGAGTGGCAGGACATATTTAAAGTGATGAAAGGGAAAAACCTACAACCAAGATTACTCTACCCAGCAAGGATCTCATTCAGATTTGATGGAGAAATTAAAACCTTTACAAACAAGCAAAAGCTAAGAGAATTCAGCACCACCAAACCAGCTTTACAACAAATGCTAAAGGAACTTCTCTAGGCAGGAAACACAAGAGAATGAAAAGACCTACAATAACAAACCCAAAACAATTAAGAAAATGGTAATAGGAACATACATATCGATAATTACCTTAAATTTAAATGGATTAAATGCTCCAACCAAAAGACATAGATTGGCTGAATGGATACAGAAACAAGACCCATATATATGCTGTCTACAAGAGACCCACTTCAGACCTAGGGACACATACAGACTGAAAGTGAGGGGATGGAAAAAGATATTCCATACAACTGGAAACCAAAAGAAAGCTGGAGTAGCAATTCTCATATCAGACAAAATAGACTTTAAAACAAAGACTATTACAAGAGACAACGAAGGACACTACATAATGATCAAGGGATCAATCCAGGAAGAAGATATAACAATTGTAGATATTTATGCACCAAACATAGGAGCATCTCAATACATAATGCAAATGCTAACAGCGATAAAAGGGGAAATTGACAGTAACACAATCATAGTAGGGGACTTTAACGCCCCACTAACACCAATGGACAAATCATCCAAAATGAAAATAAATACGGAAACACAAGCTTTAAATGATACATTAAACAAGATGGACTTAATTGATATTTATAGGACACTCCATCCAAAAACAACAGAATACACATTCTTCTCAACTGCTCATGGAGCATTCTCCAGGATAGATCATATCTTGGGTCACAAATAAGCCTTGGTAAATTTAAGAAAACTGAAATCGTATCAAGTATCTTTTCCAACCACAATACAATGAGACTAGATATGAATTACACGAAAAAATCTGTAAAAAATACAAACACATGGAGGCTAAACACTACACTACTTAATAACCAAGAGATTACTGAAGAAATCAAAGAGGAAATCAAAAAATACCTAGAAACAAATGACAGTGAACACAAGATGACCCAAAACCTATGGGATGCAGCAAAAGCAGTTCTAACAGGAAAGTTTATAGCAATACAGTCCTACATTAAGAAACAAGAAACATCTAAAGTAAACAACCTAACCTTATACCTAAAGCAATTAGATAAAGAAGAAGAACAACAAAAAAAAAACCCCAGGGCTTCCCCCGTGGCACAGTGGTTGAGAGTCCACCTGCCGATGCAGGGGATGCAGGTTCGTGCCCCGGTCTGGGAGGATCCCACATGCCACAGAGCGGCTGGGCCCATGAGCCATGGCAGCTGGGCCTGCGCGTCCGGAGCCTGTGCTCCGCAACGGGAAAGGCCACAACAGTGAGAGGCCCGCGTACCGCAAAAAAAAAAAAAAAAAAAAAAAAAAAAAAACCACCAAAGTGAGCAGAAGGAAAGAAATCATAAAGATCAGATCAGAAATAAATGAAAAAGAAATGTAAGAAATGATAGCAAAGATCAATAAAAGTAAAAGTTGGTTCCTTAAGAAGATAAACAAAATTGATAAACCATTAGCCAGACTCATCAAGAAAAAAAGGGAGAAGACTCAAATCAATAGAATTAGAAATGAAAAAGGAGAAGTAACAACTGCCACGGCAGAAATACAAAGGATCATGAGAGATTACTACAAGCAACTATATGCCAATCAAATGGACAACCTGGAAGAAATGGACAAATTCTTGAAGAAGCACAACCTTCCAAGACTGAACCAGGAAGAAATAGAAAATATAAACAGACCAATCACAAACACTGAAATTGAAACTGTGATTAAAAATCTTCCAACAAACAAAAGCCCAGGACCAGATGACTTCACAGGCAAACACTATCAAACAGTTAGAGAAGAGCTAACACCTATCCTTCTCAAACTCTTCCAAAACATAGCAGAGGGAGGAACACTCCCAAATTCATTCTACGAGGCCACCATCACTCTGATACCAAAACCAGATAAGGATGTCACAAAGAAAGAAAACTACAGGCCAATATCACTCATGAACACAGATGCAAAAATCCTCAACAAAATACTAGCAAACAGAATCCAACAACACATTAAAAGGATCATACACCATGATCAAGTGGGGTTTATCCCAGGAATGCAAGGATTCTTCAATATACATAAATCAATCAATGTGACACACCTTATTAACAAACTGAAGGAGAAAAACTGTATGATCATCTCAATAGATGCACAAAATTGAACATCCATTTATGATAAAAACCCTGCAGAAAGTAGGCATCGAGGGAAATTTCCTCAACATAATAAAGGCCATATAGGACAAACCCACAGCCAACATCATCCTCAATGGTGAAAAACTGAATCCATTTCCACTAAGATCAGGAACAGGACAAGGTTGCCCACTCTCACCACTATTACTCAACAGAGTTTTGAAAGTTTTAGCCACAGCAATCCAAGATGAAAAAGAAATAAAAGGAATCCAAATCAAAAGAGAAGTAAAACTGTCACTGTTTGCAGATGACATGATACTATACATAGAGAATCCTAAAGATGCTACCAGAAAACTATTAGAGCTAATCAATGAATTTGGTAAAGTAGCAGGATACAAAATTAATGCACAGAAATCTCTAGCATTCCTATACACGAATGATGAAAAATCTGAGAGTTAAATTAAGAAAACACTCCCATTTACCATTTCAACAAAAAGAATAAAATATCTAGGAATAAATCTACCTAAGGAGACAAAAGACCTGTTTGCAGAAAATTATAAGACACTGATGAAAGAAATTAAAGATGATACAAATAGATGGAGAGATATACCATGTCCTTGGATTGGAAGAATCAACATTGTGAAAATGACTCTACTACCCAAAGCAATCTACAGATTCAATGCAACCCCTATCAAACTACCACTGGCATTTTTCACAGAACTAGAACAAAAAATTTCACAATTTGTATGGAAACACAAAAGAGCCCGAATAGCCAAAGCAATCTTGAGACAGAAAAACGAAGCTGGAGGAAGCAGGCTCCCTGACTTCAGACTATACGACAAAGCTACAGTAATCAAGACAGTATGGTACTGGCACAAAAACAGAAATATAGATCAATGGAACAGGATAGAAAGCCCAGAGATAAGCCCACACACATATGGTCACCTTATCTTTGATAAAGGAGGCAAGAATATACAGTGGAGAAAAGACAGCCTCTTCAATAAGTGGTGCTGGGAAAACTGGACAGCTAAATGTAAAAGAATGAAATTAGAACACTCCCTAACACCATACACAAAAATAAACTCAAAATGGATTAAAGACCTAAATGTAAGGCCAGACACTATAAAACTCTTAGAGGAAAACATAGGCAGAACACTCTATGACATAAATCACAGCAAGGTCCTTTTTGACCCACCTCCTAGAGAAATGGAAATACAAACAAGAATAAACAAATGGGACCTAATGAAACTTAAAAGCTTTTGCACAGCAAAGGAAACCATAAACAAGACGAAAAGACAATCCTCAGAATGGGAGAAAATATTTGCAACTGACAAAGGATTAATCTCCAAAATTTACAAGCAGCTCATGCAGCTCAATGTCAAAAAAACAAACAACCCAATCCAAAACTCGGCGGAAGAACTACACTGACATTTCTCCAAAGAAGATACACAGATTGCCAACAAACACATGAAAGGAGGCTCAACATCATTAATAATTAGAGAAATGCAAATCAAAACTACAATGAGGGGTTCCCTGGTGGCGCAGTGGTTGAGAGTTCGCCTGCCGATGCAGGGGAGACGGGTTTGTGCCCCGGTCCAGGAAGATCCCACATGCCACGGAGTGGCTGGGCCCGTGAGCCATGGCCGCTGAGACTGCGCATACAGAGCCTGTGCTCCAGAACGGGAGAGGCCACAACAGTGAGAGGCCCGCGTACCGCAAAAAAAAAAAAAAAAAAACCTACAATGAGATATCACCTCACACTGGTCAGAATGGCCATCATCAAAAAATCTACAAACAATAAATGCCGGAGAGGGTGTGGAGAAAAGTGAACCCTCTTGCACGGTTGGTGGGAATGTAAATGGATACAGCCACTATGGAGAACAGTATGGAGGTTCCTTAAAAAACTACAAATAGAAGTACCATACGACCCAGAAATCCGACTACTGGGCATATACCCTGAGAAAACCATAATTCAAAAAGAGTCATGTACCAAACTGTTCACTGCAGCTATATTTACAATAGCCAGGACATGGAAGCAACCACTGCGTCCATCAACAGATGAATGGATAAGAAGATATGGTACATATATACAATGGAATATTACTCAGCCATAAAAAGAAATGAAATTGAGTTATTTGTAATTAGGTGGATGGACCTAGAGTCTGCCATACAGAGTGAAGTAAGTCAGAAAGAGAAAAACAGATACCGTATGCTAACACATATATATGGAATCTAAGAACAAAAAATGGTCATGAAGAACCTAGGGGCAAGACGGGAATAAAGACACAGACCTACTAGAGAATGGACTTGAGGATACGGGGAGGGGGAAGGGTAAGCTGGGACAAAGTGAGAGAGTGGCATGGACATATATACACTACCAAACGTAAAATAGATAGCTAGTGGGAAGCAGCCGCATAGCACAGGGAGATCAGCTTGGTGCTTTGTGACCACCTAGAGGGGTGGGATAGGGAAGGTGGGAGGGAGTGAGATGCAAGAGGGAAGAGATATGGGGACATATGTTTATGTATAACTGATTCACTTTGTTATAAAGCAGAAACAACACACCACTGTAAAGCAATTTTACTCCAATAAAGATGTTAAAAAAAACACACCAAAAACTAGGAGCCTTCTAGTGATGTGACTGACATTTACTCAATTCATATTATAACCAGTTTTGCACTACTCTGGTGGGACCCAGGAAGGCTTGAATTTTCCTTCTACTGTAGACCTGTTGTCCTTCTAGATGGATCTAGACTGAAATGTTGTGTCTTTGGAGATTGAAATCCACCATGACTTCACTTACTTTTCTCAGTAGCACTATTTTTGGCTGCATCAGCCCTGTGATCCACATGTTAATATCATTCATCTTGCCCTCCCATGATTCTAGTGCTCTCATAACTCAGTTACAGTTTTTGTTGTCTGAGGGAGTAGCCTTAGGATAAAGTTGATGTTGTATATGGCAAAGAGAAAAGAAGGAAAGATCCTGGGTCCTTGATGAACTTTTTTATTGTGGTAAAATCATATAACACAAAATTTGCCATTATAACCATTTTTAATTGTACAATTTGGTGGCATTAATAACATTCACAATGTTGTACCAGCATCATCACTCTCTATTTCCAAAACTTCTTCATCATCCCAAACAGAAACTTTGTAACCATTCAGCAGTAGTTCCCATTCTCCCTCCTCTCCAGCCCCTGGCTACCTTTAATCTACTTTCAGTCTCTATAAATTTGCCTATTCTAAATATTTCCTTTTTTATTGAAATATAGTTCATTTTCTAGATATTTCATTTAAGTAGAATCATACAATATTTGTCCTTTTGCGTCTGGCTTATTTCACCTAGCATAATGTTTTCAATGTTCAAGGTTTCTGAAGTACCCATTATCAACAGTGTATTCATGATTTAATTCATATTTTGTGTATCTGGTTGTAAATTTTGTATAGCATTTAATTTGATACTTTATATAAATCCCTTTGATTTGAATACAGTGGTGTGTGTGTGCGTGTGTGTCTGTCTGTCTGTGTGTGTGTGATGTGTGTACACTTTAGTTCTAAACACCTTGGGAAACACTCTACAAATAACATAAATAGATATAAATGTATAAGGCTTATTTATTTATTTTTTGCAAAGTGATATATACATTCCTCTATTTATTAAATCACTGGTTTTGGTGTTATGTAGAGATATTTGTAGATCGATTTCAGAACAGAATTAAAATATTGTGAAAATTACAGCTTAATAAATGTTTATTGTAAAAAAAAACTTCGGAACTCCATTCTATCAGAATTTCATTGCATTTTTTATTGCTGAAAAATAAATATTCCATTGTATGTATATACAACATTTGCTTATCCATTCATCTGTTTATGGACACAGATTATTTACATATTTTGACTATTGTGAATAATGCTGCAATGAGCACTGACATACAAGTATCTGAGTGTCTGCTTCCCACTCTTTTGGTTATATACCTAGGAGTGAAATTGGTGGCTCATATGTTAATTTCATGTCATGTCTAGCTTTTTGAGAAATTACCGAGTTGTTTTCCAGAATGGCTGCACCATTTTACTTTCCCACCAGTAACATATGAGGATTCCAATTTCTCCACATCCTTGTTACTTTCATTTTTAAAAAGTATTATTATAGTCATCCTAGTAGGTGGGAAGCGGTATCTCATCGTACTTTTGGTTTGCATTTCTCTAATGCCAAATGATATAGAGCATATTTTCATGTTGGCCATTCATATCTCTTCTTTGGAAAAATGTCTGTTCAAGTTCTTTAAGTTTTTATCTTTTTGTTGTTGAGTTGTAGGAGTTCTTTATATATTCTGGATATAAACTCTGATCACAGATATTATTTGCAAATATTTTGCAGGTTATCCTTCCACTTTCTTGACAATGTTCTCGGATACATGAAAGTTTTTAATTTTGATGAGGTCCATTTTAACTAACTTTTTTGTTGTTTTTGTTGCTTTTGGTGTCATAGCTAAGAATCTACTGCCAAATCCAAGGTCATGAAGATTACCCCTTTGTTTTCTTCTAAGAGTTTTATGATTTTAGCTCTTATATTTAGGTTGTTGGCTCAATTTAAGTCCATTTTTGTATATAATGTGAGGTACAGGTCCAACTTCATTTCTTTACATGTGGAAATCCAATTGTCCCAGAACCTCGATTGAAGAGAATATTCTTTCCCCATTGAATGGACTTGGTACTCATGTCAAAAATCAACTGGCCATAAATATATGAGTTTACTTCTAGAATCTCAATTCCATTCTTTTGGTCTATATGTCTAGCTCTATGCCATGATGACTTTTTGAGTGGCTGAATTAACAAAGCCTGAAGGCCACCATATTCGTTTTCTATTTTTGCTATAACAAATCACTACAAACTTGGTGGCTTAAACAAAAACAACTTTATTACTTATAGTTCTAGGGGACAGGGGTCCAAAATGGGTTTCACTATGGTAAAACCAAGGTGTCGGCAAGGCTGTATTCTTGTCTGGCAACTCTAAGGAAGAGTTCATTTCCTTTTCTTTGCCTGATTCTAGGGACCAACCACATTCCTTGGTTCACGGCCTTCTTCCGTCTTCAAACCAGTGAAGGTAGATCAAGTCCTTCTCACATTAAATCACTCTGAATTTTATTCCATCATCATGTCTCCTTCTTTGACTCGGACCCTCTTCTGCTTCCCTCTCCCACTTCTAAAGACCCTTATGATTATACTGGACTCACCCAAATAACACAGGATAATCTCCCTGTATAAAGTCAGCTGATTAGCAACCTTAATCCCCCTTTGCATTATAACATAACATTTCACAGGTTTTGGGAAACAGTAGACACTTCGGGGGAGCCATTATACTGCCTTCCATAACCATTCTGGTTTTGGATTTGTAGTCATTTGGTACAATAAATTTCCCTATAGTTAAAGCCTACATAATTTGAGGCTGGGCCTGATTTATTCACCATATTCTCCCTATTACTACTCAGCACAGTGCCAGGAACATAGTTTTTGATTGATATACACTATTCAAAGATATATTCATTGATTACCTTCATACCCAGATAGTTTAGGCCAGTGATTTTCAAACTAGATCTAACAGAATCCTAAAGTTCCATTGCTGTGCCATAGGGACCATTTGAGGTAGGAGGGGAAACTGATGAAGAGGAAGCTGAGTTGGGCCCCCACTCCTAGCCTAACTTTAAGCAAAGCAGTTTGCCTTTATCTATTTCATATTTTGCAATTCTGTGTCACAGCTTTATTCACAAGAAGGGATTCTACTGCTACAGGAAGTTTAAAAAGCACTGGGATTACGTCATTGAAAACATAACACAATTCACAATGTTTGCTTCATGAAGATGTTGATTTCATAAGATAAACTGAACCAGCTGTCTAGGTGAGTTACCCCTGTAACAAACGAGAAGGACGTGCTTCATGTGGTGCCCAGCTGAAACTGAGTTGAGTAGAGCTGGAGCGTGAGATTGTCTCTTTAGAACTCAGCATTCATTCTAAATATAGTTTTGTGTTCAATCCCCCAAATATTTTCTTCCATTTAAGCAATTCCCTTGGCCTGTAAGTTTCACAAAGCTCCCTGGAATTCAGTTGGAAATGAACTGAAGCTACTGAGAGAAGAAAAACAATAGTGAGCATTATTAAGTGCTTACTTACTCTGTGCCAGGCACTGTGCTAAGCAATTTACATACATTATCCCACATGTGTATACAATTTTTGCCATAAACCTGCAAAGTATACCTTTTATCTCCATTTTGCTGATAAGAAAGCTGGGACTAATAAATATTAAGTATTCTGCCCAAGGCCACAAAACTTGTTAAGAGATCTTTTAATAGTCCCCCACACACTGCTCTTAAAGACACCAATAAGAATAGGTGACCATTTGTCTTGCTGTCCTAAAATGACCCTTTCATTTACATAATGTCCAGAAGTATTCACAGAGATTTCAGATTTATAGTTATGTTTAAGTGAAAAGTAAACTTTATAGAGTGGAAAATCTTCGTAAAGACCATACCTTCACTAAATATAAAATTTCTGGTTTAGAATAATCAGTAAGTTATTTGCTGAAATCTCCACAAAGAATCTAGTATTCTTCCTGAGTAAAGCATAGTTAGCAGTTGACCAGAGGCATTTTAGAAGAGATTAACAACCTACTCTGAGAGCAATCAAACCTGGCTTTGTGTTTGAACTCCAGCTGTGTGACCTTGAGGAAATTCTTAACTTTGCTAAACTGATGTGTTCTCACATGTTAAATGGGGGTGATAATAGTGGCATTGAGAGGAATAAATAAGGAAATGACAATTGGAAGTGTCTGAAATAGTCCCAGTCATACAGTAAACACTCAATAGATATGGTTATTAGTATAACTGAAACATTTGTAAAGCTTTTGGATATGAATTTTAAATATCAGTTCTCATTGTACAGTAGTGGTAATAATTAGTAGCAATGATGATAAATTAGTAAAATAGCAATAATAACTATTCCCTCTCTTTCCTGGTCATCTATTGTTCCCTCGACAGGAATGATAACATCAACATCAAATCTGCTATATATACTTCATTTTAAAAAACAACTCTCCTGTGCACTACATTTCCCTCTTAACTATAACTCAATTTTTATGCTCCCCATGAGAACAAAAATCTTCAAAATCATGTTTATACTCATTGTCCATACTCTCTCTCCTCCCATTCTCTCTTGAAACCACACTAAAGAGCTTTTTTTCTTCCTAACACCTCTTTGAAAACTACTTTTGTCAAGATCACCAAGGACCTCCTCATTATCAAATCCAGTGCTCATCTTATTTGTCCTTTAAGCAGCATTTAACACAGTTGACCATTTTTTCCTTTTTGAATCGTTTTCTTCACTTGGCAACCATAACAGCACTCTCTTGGTTTTCCTTCTACTCTCTCAGTTCTCTCAGGTCTCCCTTTCAATCTTCTCTACCGGTTCTGACTCATCTTCTAGAATTGTAGTAGTGCCCTGGGCCTCAGATCTCTGTGTCCTTTAGCTAACCCCCCTCTCTAGTGATCTTATCCAAGTCCATACTTTAAATAACATGTAGAGACTAATAGCTTGTAAATGTATATCTCTAACTCCAACCTCTCCCTTGAATTCCAGATTGGTATAACCAATTGACCACTGGACATCTCCATTTGGCTGCCTAGGAGATATCTCATATATAACAATTCACAACCTGGACTTCTGTTTTCCAATTTCTACCCCCTGCCTCCACCCTTCCTTAACTCTGTACATAGCAATTTCATTTTTTAAGCTGCTCAGGTCAAAAGCTCCTTTGACACCCTCTCACACCACTCTCAGACACATTTAATACATAAGCAAGTCCTTAACTCCACTTTCAGTCTGACTTCAGTTTAATAATTTACCCTACAATCTAATAAGCAGCCAGAGTATCCCTTATTTTAAAATTTATACCAGATAGTGTCACTCCTTTGTTTAAAAATCCTATAGTAGCTTCCCATCTCATTCAGAATAAAGTCCAAAGTTCTTACTAATGTTGCCCCTATTTCTCTGATTTCATCTCCCAGTATTTTTCTTCTAGCTCACCCCACTCTAGCCAGACAGAACTCTGTAGTGTTCCTGAATACTTCAAGACTTTACACTAGCTTTTCTCTCTGCTTGAAACATTCTTCCCACTTATTTCTATATACCCTGCTCCCTCATTTTATTCAAGTGTCTGTTCAAATGTCACCTTATCAGAGAAACTGTGAAAGAGTCATCCCTTCTTTTTTCTTCATAACAGTCATCACTACCTGGAATATTAATTTTTTATTATCTGTTTTCCTCATAGTAATGTAAGTTTCATAAGTCCATGGACTTTGTCTTTATTATTAATTGCTATAGCCTAAATGCATAGAACAGTACATGACAAACAGTAGAAACATTCATAAATATTAGTTGAATTAATAAATCATTTGTTAATCCCCTACTATGTAAGCATTATCTTAGTATGTCATTACAACCAACTTGGGGTTAAACGCTTGAGCATTGGTATCAGAATATCATGAGTCTGATGCTAACTCTTCTACTAGTTATAACAAGTTGGACAAGCTTTTGCCTCTCTGAACCTCAGTTTCTTCATCTATATAATAGGAAATAATATCTATTTCATGGTATTATTGTCAAGATTGAAAGGGATAATGTATGAAGAGCTTTACACAATGCCTAAACATTGTATAGCATTAATATAGATAAGAAAACTAAGAAGCAGAAAGGTTAAAAACCCAAAGTTAAACAGATAGGTTATAAAAATAGAAGGAGAGTAGGCTAGGATATGGAATCTAGAGCTCTAACGCTCGATGGTTTGCTTATTTGTGTTGTACTGATTCTTCTTGAAACTAACTCTAGACAAGCAGATTTTCCCCCTCCATTTGTTCCTATATCTAAAAAGCAAAATGAAGCTTTTGTTTTTGAGTTTTATGAGATCCTGTTGAGGTGTCCTGTTTTCTGGAATGACTACTATCAACGTTCTATTTTCATTTATTCATACTACTAACATATGACCAGGAACTTGTAATCTACTTGGGAACATAAGCCATGTGTTTTGATTACAAGAAAATCAGGAGAACTGAGAGAGTACTAAGGAAATTCAGGGACAAGAGTCATACCTTTACCTCTTTGTAGGTGAGAACACTCTCCTATTCCTTTCCTCACTCCCAATCCATATGGCAGTTTCTTTGTAAAGCCTTTGCTATGGAAACACAAATACCTACTTACATTTCTCCTATGTGTTAAGGATTCTTGTCTAAGTTCCTAACATCAATTTCTCAAAACAAAAATGCATAGATAATCTTTCAGGGAGTAAATCAGAGTGCTTACTATTCACCTCATCTGGTTTGCACACTCTTAAGTGGTGCCTCTGGGTACACTATGAAAAGAGCTTTAATTAAGAGCAAACACGCTTGGGTTTTGCTTATCTTGGGTTCAATAATCAGACTAAAGAGTTCATGAAGGGGAAAGAAAGCAGATACTTTTTTCCGAAAGCTTTTTGTCTACTTATGCAGTTACCAAAAAAAAAAAAAAAAAAAGTTACATATATTGTATAGGATTATTTACGACCTCTGGAGAGGAAGAACATGCATTAGTGTGCATGGATACTGTCACATGTTAAAATACACTTGCAGTGGGCCTGTAACTATAGAATTCTGAGGTTGAATTTCAGAGTTTATTGGGTTAGGGGAGTGATTCATAGGGATGTTGATATTTTGGCATTTTCTATTCAACATGGGAATTCAGAGATTATCCTAGGAGAAACGAAGGGGAAAGCTATATGTCTCAACTTTTATTTTTAATGAGGGCAAATTTGCAGGGATGTCAAGAACTGGATAGTCCATTTGCCAAATCTCTATTTTAAATACACACTTTTTTTTGCCATCTTATTCCCCTGAAAAAGGTGTTGCCAAGAGTCATTCCTGTCATCATGTCTAGTGCCAGCACTGTCCAAATAAGAAGCTGCTCAGTGTTGAGAAAGAACTGGCTTCAGAGGCACATGTGATATATTAGTGTTAGAAGCATTCCCATGTGGAAGCCTCTATGCTTCACACTGAATAAAAGTGTATGATATTTACCACCACTTAATCCAAAGACCCCCCCTCCTCCTTCTATTTGTGGTAACTGCACTGTGTTTTTTGTTTTTGTTTTGTTTTTTTTTGTAACTACATCTGGACTGCAAATATTTTAAAAAAAAAAAAGGTACATTAGTTATAAGTATGGTGGTTCTTCCCATTACTGCTTTCACTCAAAAGCCTGGAACTCTTGCTTATGATCTTATCTCCCAAAGCAAAACCTCTAGGCAAACCTCTCTAAGCCTCAGAATTCACATTGGAAAATTAGGAATTTATAATATCCACCACACACAAAAAAAATGTTGCCATGATTAAAAGCTATAACCTCCATTATACCATGTAGCACATACACAATAAATGCTAATTGGGAATATAAATAAATGCTAGTTGGAAGGTAAGTAGAGTGCAGAGGTTTGTAAGCAAATATACCTAATTTCTATCCTGCTCTACCATTTATAAACTGTGTAACCTTGACCATCTTAATTTCTCTGAGCTTCAATTTCTTTCTCTTTAAATTGGAATGATATATTACCTATCACATGTCTCATAGACATGTGATACTTAAATGTGATAATTCATCTAAAATGCTTACCACAGTGTCTGACACATTGTATATTAACCATTATTATTAATTCATTACTTTTTGAATGCTTGTATAGACAGCATATTTTAGCATTCTTTCAGAAAAATCTTCTGTGAAACAAGTTCATTTATTTTCTTATATCAAGCATCTTTTCTGACCACAACGCTATGACATTAGAAATCAGTTACAGGAAAAAACACGTAAAAGA
Organism: Orcinus orca; assembly: GCF_937001465.1. Classification (NCBI taxonomy): domain Eukaryota; kingdom Metazoa; phylum Chordata; class Mammalia; order Artiodactyla; family Delphinidae; genus Orcinus; species Orcinus orca. The sequence goes on along the minus strand of NC_064559.1, from coordinate 147,594,324 downwards.
CACAAACACATGGAGGCTAAACAATATGTTACTAAATAACCAAGAGATCACTGAAGAAATCAAAGAGGAAATCAAAAACTACCTGGAAACAAATGACAATGAAAACACATCCAAAACACATTGGATGAAGCAAAAGCAGTTCTAAGAGGGAAGTTTAAAGAAATACAAGCCTACCTCAAGAAACAAGAAATATCTCAAATAAACTATCTAACCTTACACCTAAAGGAACTAGAGAAAGAAGAATACACAAAACCCAAAGTTACCAGAAGGAAAGAAATCATAAAGATTAGAGCAGAAATAAATGAAATAGAAACAAAGAAAACAGTAGCAAAGATCAATAAAACTAAAAGCTGGTTCTTTGAGAAGATAAACAAAATTGATAAACCATTAGCCAGACTCATCAAGAAAAAGAGGGAGAGGACTCAAATCAATAAAATTAGAAACGAAAAAGAAGTTACAACTGACACTGCAATAATACAAAGCATCCTAAGAGACTACTACAAGCAACACTATGCCAATAAAATGGACAACCTGGAAGAAATGGACAAATTCTTAGAAACATATAACCTTCCTAGACTGAACCAGGAAGAAATACAAAATATGAACAGACCAATCTCAAGTAATGAAATTGAAATTGTGATTAAAAATCTTCTGACAAACAAAAGTCAAGGACCAGATGGCTTCACAGGTGAATTCTATCAAACATTTAGAGAAGAGCTAACACCCATCCTTCTCAAACTCTTCCAAAAAATTACAGAGGAAGGAAAACTCCCAAACTCATTCTATGAGGCCACCCTCACCCTGATACCAAAACCACACAAAGATACTACAAAAAAAGAAAATTATAGACCAATATCACTGATAAATATAGATGCAAAAATCCTTAACAGAATACTAGTAAACAGAATCCAACAACACATTAAAAGGATCATACACTACGATCAAGTGGAGTTTATCCTAGGAATGGAAGCATTCTTCAATATATGCAAATCAATCAATGTGATACACCATATTAACAATTTGAAGAAGAAAAACCATATGATCATCTCAATAGATGCAGAAAAAGCTTTTGATAAAATTCAACACCGATTTATGATAAAAACTCTCCAGAAAGTGGGCACAGAGGGAACCTACCTCAACGTAAAAAAGGCCATATACAACCAACCCACAGAAAACCTCATTCTCAAAGGTGAAAAACTGAAAGCATTTTCTCTAAGATCAGGAAAAGACAAGGTGTCCACTCTCACCACTATTATTCAACATAGTTTTGGAAGTCCTAGCCATGGAAATCAGAGAAGAAAAAGAAATAAAAGGAATCCAAATCTGAAAAGAAGAAGTAAAACTGTCACTGTCTGCAGATGACATGATACTATACATAGAGAATCCTAAAGATGCCACCAGAAAACTACTAGAGCTAATCAATGAATTTGGTAAAGTTGCAGGATACAAAATTAATGCACAGAAATCTCTTGCATTCCTATACACGAATGATGAAAAATCTTAAAGAGAAATTAAGGAAACACTCCCATTTACCATTGCAACAAAAAGAATAAAATACCTAGGAATAAACCTACCTAGGGAAACAAAAGACCTGTATGCAGAAAACTATAAGACACTGATGAAAGAAATTAAAGATGATACAAACAGATGTAGAGATATACCATGTTCTTGGATTGGAAGAATCAACATTGTGAAAATGACTATACTACCCAAAGCAATCTACAGATTCAGTGCAATCCCTATCAAATTACCAATGGCATTTTTTACGGAACTAGAACAAAAAAATCTTTTTTTTTTTTTTTTTTTTTTTTGCAGTACACGGGCCTCTCACTGTTGTGGCCTCTCCTGTTGTGGAGCACAGGCTCCGGATGCGCAGGCTCAGTGGCCATGGCTCACGGGCCCAGCCGCTCAGTGGCATGTGGGATCTTCCCGGACCGGGGCACGAAGCCGTGTCCCCTGCATTGGCAGGTGGACTCTCAACCACTGCACCACCAGCGAAGCCCTAGAATAAAAAATCTTAACATTTGTATGGAGACACAAAAGACCCCGAATAGCCAAAGCAGTCTTAGGGAAAGAAACAGAGCTGGAGGAATCAGACTCCCTGACTTCAGATTATACTACAAAGCTACAGTAATCAAAACAATATAGTACTGGCACAAAAACAGAAATATAGATCAATGGAACAGGATAGAAAGCCCAGAGATAAACCCATGCACCTATGGTCACCTAATCTATGACAGAGGAGGCAACGAGATATAATGGAGAAAAGACAGTCTCTTCAATAAGTGGTGCTGGGAAAAATGGACAGCTACATGTAAAAGAATGAAATTAGAACACTCCCTAACACCATACACAAAAGTAAACTCAAAATGGATTAGGGACCTAAATGTAAGACCAGACACTATAAAATTCTTAGAGGAAAATATAGGAAGAACACACTTTGACATAAATCACAGCAAGATCTTTTTTGATCCACCTCCTAGAGTAAGGGAAATAAAAACAAAAATAAACAAATGGGACCTAATGAAACTTAAAACCTTTTGCAAAGCAAAGGAAACTACACACAAGACGAAAAGACAGCCCTCAGAATGGGAGAAAATATTTGCAAATGAAGCAACTGACAAAGGATTAATCTCCAAAATATACAAGTAGCTCATGCAGCTCAATATCACAAAAACAAACAACCCAATCCAAAAATGGGCAGAAGACCTAAATAGACATTTCTCCAAAGAAGACATACAGATGGGCAACAAATACATGAAAAGATGTTGAGCATCACTAATCATTAGAGAAATGCAAATCAAAACCACGATGAGGTTTGATCAACCTTACACTGGTCAGAAGGGCCATCATCAAAAAATCTACAAACAATAAATGCTGGAGAGGGTGTGGAGAAAAGGGAACCCTCCTGCACTGTTGGTGGGAATGTAAACTGATACAGTCACTATGGAAAACAGTATGGAGGTTCCTTAAAAAATTAAAAATAGAACTACCATATGACCCAGCAATCCCGCTCCTGGGCATATACCCTGCGAAAACCGTAATTCAAAAAGATACATGTACCCCAATGTTCACTGCAGCACTATTTACAATAGTCAGGACATGGAAGCAACCTAATTGTCCATCAACAGGTGAATGGATAAAGAAGATGTGCCACATATATACAATAGAATATTATTCAGTCATGAAAAGGAATGAAATTGAGTTATTTGTAGTGAGGTAGATAGACCTAGAACCTGTCATATAGAGTGAAGTAAGTCAGAAAGAGAAAAACAAATGCTGTATGCTAGCATGTATATATGGAATTTTAAAAAGCGGTACTGATGAAACCTGTGGCAGGGCAGGAATAAAGATGCAGACGTAGAGAATGGACTTGAGGGCACAGGGGGGGAAAGGGAAGCTGGGATGAAGTGAGAGGGTAGCATTGACTTATATACACTACCAAATGTAAAATAGATAGCTAGTGGGAAGCTGCTGCATAGCACAAGGAGATCAACTCGATGCTTTGTGACGACCTAGAGGGATGGGGTAGGAAGGGTGGGAAGGAGGCTCAAGAGGGAGGGGATATGGGGATATATGTATACATATAGTTGATTCACTTTGTAGTACAGCAGAAACTAACATAACATTGTAAAGCATTTATACTCCAATAAAGATGTGAAAAAAAAATTTAAAGCTTCAAACCTTCTGGTTTCAGGAGTAAGTCAACATAACTCCTTCACTGAGTGATTACTTAGGAAACACTTTATAATTTGGAAGTGTTTCACAATATTATTCTCAATCATCGTAACAACTACAGGTGGGAAGTATCAATAACTTCACCTTACAGACAGAAACTAAGGCACCAGAGATGTGAAATGACTAGAGTCTACGGTCACATGGTAACATCAGAACCAGAACTTGTACCTAGTTTCTCAGATGCCAAAGCCAACATTCTTTCCACTATACCAAAGTTTCATCCTAACCACTAACATCCCAATTTTGTAAAAGGGCTCTAGGAATCATAGGCCAGATATACTCAGGGAAGGGCAGATTAAGAGGTGAGAAACAATAAACAGGGTAGAGAGTTCTTCTGGTAGAGCGTTTTTCTTCATCTCTACATATGTTTCACATCCCTACCCCCACACCCTCCTCTTCTGGTCCTCAATAATGATGGTGTTATATTATGGGTTTTATTGGTTGTTAAGATTTGTTTTCATGAGTAAGATATTTTAATTGCTTTAATTCCCCCTTTACTTTGACTGGGTAGACCCATGAATTCTCTTCAAAATGGCTTTGAGTTTAACTGCAGCCTTTACAAAGTGGAACCTCAACAAATACCTACAGTGCTTTCCAGCAGGGCATGGGGAAGTAGTACAGGCAAGGGAGATTTCCATATAACACATGTGTTCTAAGTACAAAATTACAATAATTAGAGATGGCAAAGACTGAGCAGTCTATCTCCAGGAAGGTCAATGAAAGATTATGAAAATGTTTAGTCTAGGCCTGGTCCCATTCTCTTAATACCACATAAAGTGAACAAACCATATATGATTTCTCTTTCAGACTATTGCATGATCTAATCAAATGTAGTTTTAGCATATTTGTGCAATGTCATGACCCATAACTCTATCATATTTCACAATCAGTTCTTCCCACTGAAGCATTTGGGAATCTGAAAGTACAAACAAAACACACTGATGATCTAGTCAAAGTTATTCAAAAAATATTTTGAGAGTCTATTATGGAGAAGGCCCTCTATTAGCACTGAATAAGGCTAGCCCTCAGAATGAATGTAAAATTCTAACAGGAAAATGTCACCTTTACCTATACTTATAATTCAAGACAGAATTTGTAAGTTGTGGAGAAAGGGCTGAGAATGAAAAGAGGAATTCATAACTAAATGTAAGCATTAGGGAGCCTTTCATAGAAGAGAAAGTACCTATACTGGGTTAGGATTTCAACTGGTATAAAAAAGGGCCAACTTTCAAATGAAGAGAAAAAATATATAAGCAAAAGTAAGAAAAAGTGAAGCATTTTCAGGGGATAATTTGATGCAAGTTTGCATGTCAGGCTAGAAGTACTGGCTCTATTTTGTAAACAATACAGAGCCAGCAGAGGAGTTCAAGGAAGGAAAGCCCAACAGGGAATGCTGACCATATATCAGGCACCAAGTTCAGCCTATTTCATATGAGTGTATACTTTAATCACCACAAGCCAAACATTCATAACACACTAAGATGGGGAAACTGAGGCGTAGGAAGGTTAAATACAGAATCAGAAATGGGAACGACATGATCAGAACTATGCTCCAGGAGAAGAGTCTCACAACAAAGTAGAAAGAACACTCATTTATTATGAGAAATAAGAAGGTGAGGAAAGGATGATTTAGGATCAGGATAATGACATGCTGAGTTTGAAGTGAGTATAACACAGCTAAGCGAAGATTTCCAAATAGCAATTTTAAAGGTAAGGATGGAATTGACTTGAGAGATCAGAGCTAGATATAGATTTGAAAGTCATGCCTATAGAGATGATAGTTTAAGTCATGGGACACACAGGATCACAAAAGAGCAAATCAAGAGAAGACAATGGAAGACACCACCTTGGGAAATATCACTCTTCAGGAGAGAAGAGGGAGAAGGCAGGAGAGTGCAGCAGAGAAAAAAAATGGAAAAGTGATAGAAAGATTAAGGTGGAGAACAGCAAAGCTCAAATTCCCATTAGATAATAATTTCAAATCTATCAACATAGTTGGAGTTAAAGATAAAGGGATGAAGGAAGCTGTAAGTGGAATAAGGAGGATAGAAAAAGTAAAAAGATTTGGAATAGGTGTTGTAGGGAATGCAACAGGGAATCAATCCGACGGGAAATGAAAGCAGCAATGAGGTCCAGCAAGGATATGTGGTGGAGTCAGGGAAAGGGATATTGTGACTTTCTCTAGGAATGCTGATAGCCTATGAACATAAGAAAGTAGGTAGTGAAATAATAAGTGGAGGTGAAAGGAGAATAGAGGGTGTGGAACCTATCATGGATCCCAGACTGAAAAGAGAGGCAAGTGAATTCTGCTTTCCCACTTATCTCAACAATCCCAATTATGGCTGAAATGATTTTTTTTTTAATGCAAAGATCAATAGTACCCAAACTTTGAAAATTCAAAATAAGCATCCAAGCCAACCTTGTTTTCTTAGGCAAAACAGGTACATCAGCCATACTGAAAGACAAAAGTAATATATACATTGTTCAACAATGTGGAATTGGGCCAGATTTCCCCTCCAAGCTATCAACCAAATTCTGACTTTACATAAGTCCTATTGGCCTTCTCATTACTCTGTATGGAAGGCAGCTTGATCATGTAGAAAGAACTCACATTTGGAGTCAGAGAGATCTGCTTTATCTTTTATTAGCAGGTGACATTTATGTTTCCACTTTGAGCTCAGTTTCTTAGAGACAGGGTTATATTATGTAGGTTGAGCGAGACAGCATGTGTAAAACAGTGAATATTTATTCCAAAGATATTTATTATTAAGTGCCTTTAATATGCCAGGGTCTGTGTGAGAAATTGTGATTAAAAGATGAGTAAGACACTAAAACCCAGTTCTACACGCAAGGAACTAACAGTCTGGTAGAGATAACAGGCACTTAAGTAAGTACAATGCGATAATAATAGAAGCATGTGGAAGATGCGGATGGAACATAGAGGTGGGAATGAATATCCATTTTAAAAGGTGTGCAGGAGTGTGGGTGTTTAGGAAAAACTTCCAGGAGAAAGTGACATCTAACATTTCCAAGTGCTCAATAGATGTTCCCTCCTCCTTACACATATATTTATTGATAGGACCTTGAAAACCTAAAGACCACTACTTCCAAAAAGGTTATTTCAGGAGAGGGGTTTTGAAGAGTTGCTTAAAAACTGATTATAATCCCTATGTGCTTTTCTCTTCTTTTTTATTTTTTTCTAGAATCCTAGAACTTTCAAGCTGGAAAGGGCTGTAGAGTCCCAATCCAGATCTCAAAATTTTATAGGTGAAAATATCAAAACCCAGAGAGCTTCAGTGATATATTGTCCATGATCGCACAGCTGGCAGAGCTGACCAAAACTAAGCTCTCTCTTATTGCTATTTCACAGACCCAGAAACAAGCACCAAAAAAAAAAAAAAAAAAATCCCTCTAGAAAAGTTTTTGGCACAGAATGATAATTATCTTCAGAGCAGTGATGGCACTACTCCTCTTCCTCCTAAGGGTTCGTTAGACCTTTCTATTACTATGATCTTGTTATAGTCCACTCACAATGACAACTCTTTCCTCTGTCACTTATCTCTCAGTTTTCTGAGAAATTAGATTAAATAATACTGATAAGAAATGCTAAATTATTGGGCTTCCCTGGTGGTGCAGTGGTTGAGAGTCCGCCTGCCGATGCAGGGGACACGGGTTCGTGCCCCGTCCGGGAAGATCCCACATCCCACATGCCGCAGAGCAGCTGGGTCCGTGAGCCATGGCCGCTGAGCCTGCGCATCCGGGGCCTGTGCTCCACAACGGGAGAGGCCACAACAGTGAGAGGCCCGCGTACCGCAAAAAAAAAAAAAAGAAATGCTAAATTACCAATCTTTATTAATGCCAATGATAACTACGACCTTTAGATTATTTCACATTTTTTATAGATCCTAAACAGTTTCCAGGCAGTATAACTAATGGCATAAATAATGCCTTGACCTACAACTTGACATGACACAATGGACAGGAAAAGCAGTTTTCATGCAATGTTTGTACCTTTTTAAAGTATAGGAACCACTTGGATTTTGAAGGCTGACACATAAGGAAAAGAGAGTGCTTCTGTCAATCATTTGATCTCTGAGATACCCAGGCTTTTTTGATGATCATATTGGCTGAGTGAAAACATACCCATGGTACTCTTACAAAACTATTATGAGCCAAGAATGTTTTTTATTTTGTCTTTAAACTTCCCTTTCTGAATATGCAAAATATTTTAAATATCTTTTTACTTCCATCTTCATTTTTAAGGATAGTCTTTAATGTAAATAGGAAGAGGCTTATTTTGATTCCACAAAGAGAACTGAGGAAATCAGGTAAAAGAACTCTAGAATTTTAAGTTAGTTAAGGCTAAATCAAGTGTGTATTTTTTTGCTTATTTAAATGGCTGAGTGTTTTTGGTTTTGTTTTTGACGTAGGCCTACAACGATTCTGGTTGTCTACAAAGCCCAAATTTACTAGATAATTGCTAACTCTACAATTCACTCTATGTCTTAAATATTTAGCCAAAAACATACAGATAACTCTGCTGATTTAAGTTATTTATGAACAGTATAAATTCATGATTAGAATAAAAGAAAGCAAAAACTTGTGCTTAAACTGGTCAACAGCTCTCCCTCCATCTTCTTCGATAAGGGAGGCCTGAAAATTCGAACATCTACTTTTTACTTATCTCAAGAGTTACTTTAGAATAAGTATTTACAAATTCCCACATACAAAGAATATGAAAATCTGTATATTTCCAAAAGGGATGCAAAGAGCTAAAAATATTTTTCTTCTCTTCTTGCATGTTTGTAAATGTTCTTTCACAACTGCAATGTCAAACAGTATTCAAGCATTATAATAAAGTGCTTATTGTCTATTTTATAGGGAATTATAGCTGCTTACCACATCCCAGTTGTCTCCAAGCATCCTACCAGTTTGGTAATAATCCATCGATAAAAAGGAATTAATTGAGGGAAAAAGAATCTGGTATTCAATTACTTAAAATACAAGCCACATTATCAAGAATGATGAAAGATGGCTAAGAGAAAGTAAGACACACAAACATCTTCTATTAGTACAGAAGAAAAAGAATGCATATCTCCTCAAAATAAGGGGGATAGTCAGCTATACCCAGTACCATCTAATTGAGGGCCATCTTAACTTTTTGGGTTTTTTCCTATTCCCATCCCACTTCTGGAAAAGGATCTATTCATAGTGGAGGATAAAGGTTACTGAATAAGACTATTATAGAAAGTATGTAATTTAGAGTCATTATATCCTACATCTATATAATTTCTATAACTGTTTAGTATAAATAATAGAAAACACTTCAGTATGTTGGCTCTGTGTGTTTCCCCATTATACCATTTGTAAGTTACAATCATTCATTTTTAGCCTTAACTTTTCTTTGTACATGGTATTAAAAGCCACAGTCAAGTTAGATCAAGTTGGGATATACTTTATGCAAGGGTAATCTAGAAGCTTAAGTATACAAAAACAACCAACGCTTAGAAGCTAACTCATGTAATTGTTAGTTTTCTAGCTTCCATAACTTGTTACTAGGATTTTTTTTTTATCTTAAAGTGCTTGCAAAACAACACTTGTTTAGGGATAAGAAAATCTAACAGATGTTTTGTGTTTTTCATTGTATTGTTCACATTCCCCTTTCTCAAAGACAGATCTATAGCCAATGAAGTTTAAGTATACTGTAAAAAGCCTAGCAATGTAGAAAGTGATTTGTCACCGTTATGTTCCACATGGCAGGCAAGCTAACTCCATTGTGAATTTTGCATCAGCCAATCAGAAGACTGATCAAGAGAATAGTTCAAGTTTTAGAAGTCTACTACAAAGGCATGTGTTAATCAATCATGTTCTAAATGGAGATTAACTCACAGAGAGTGGCATGGCTATTAGACCTTATTGGGCTGGGTTATATAGTGCAAAGAAAGCTGGATCTGCAGCCCAAATATCAATAGATAGGTCCTTCTCCATTGATGTGCTATGCAGCCTAAAGCAAGTCATTTAACCTCTTTGTATCCCAATTTCTCATGTTTTTTTCATCATCAAATGAAGCTAATTTATAAATAAGATAAGGCAGGTGGGGAACACTTTGAAAAATTGGAAGCTTCAAATAAACACAGATGATTACTATTGTTATTATCTAGGCATTTCAAGAAAATAATTTGGGCTTCCCTGGTGGCACAGTGGTTAAGAATCCACCTGCCAATGCAGGGCACACGGGTCCGAGCCCCCATCTGGGAAGATCCCACATCCCTCGGAACAACTAAGCCCGTGCGCCACAACTAATGAGCCTGCGCTCTAGAGCCCACGAGCCACAACTACTGGGGGGCCTGCATGCCACAACTACTGAAGCCCGCGCGCCTACAGCCCGAGCTCCGCAACAAGAGAAGCCACGCAATAAGAACCCTGTGCACCGCAACGAAAGAGTAGCCCCTGCTTGTCACAACTAGAGAAAGCCCTTACACAGCAATGAAGATCCAACACAGCCAAAAATAAATAAATTTATTAAAAAAAAAATTTTTAGCTGTATGCATACTATAGACAATTCAATAATTTGCTCAATTTGGTGTTTGAGGTTTAGAATCATATGGATAATTGCAGACCTTGCCTGTTCCAAGACCAGTCTATACAGCACAAAACAGTGTGGAGCATTTGTACATGGAAATTTCTAGATGGCAAAACTCAAACCAGGCTAGAAAATCTCATTGTCAATTAATAACCTCTCTAAAACTCTGACATTTTCTGACACTGCTTCACGTATCCCATTAATTTAGGAAACCCAGCCATCATTGGATTCCCCTGGTTCATTCGTTACTGAAAAACCTGGCTATTAGTCCACTTGAGGTGCTATAACAAAATACCACAGACTGGGTAGCTTATAAACAACAGAAATTTATTTCTTACAATTCTGGAGGATGGGAGTCCAATATCAGGATGCCTGTGTGGTCAAGTTCTGGTGAAAGCCCTCTTCTGGGTGATAAACTACTGTCTTCTCTCTGTGCCCTCACATAGCGGAAGGGGCCAGGGAGCTCTGTGGGTTCTCTTTTTCGAGAACACTAACCCAATTCATAACCTCCTGAGGTCCTCCTGAGGTTGGGGTTAGCGGATATAAACTTTATTATATATAGAATGGATAAACAACAAGGTCCTACTGTATAGCACAGAAAACTATATTCAATATCCTATGTTAAACCATAACAGAAAAGAATATTTTAAAAAAAGAATGTACATATATGTATAATGGAATCACTTTGCTGTACGGCAGTAATTAACGCAGCATTGTAAATCAACTATACTTCAATTAAAAAAAAGGTCCATCTCCTAACATCATCACCATGGGCATTAGGATTTCAATGTATAAATTCGGGGTGAGGGGAAGACACAAACATTTAGACCATAGCACCTTCCTCCTAAACTGTTGTCATAACAAAACAAAAAAACTGAAAGTCAGGATTTATAAAAATTGAGTACTTTCTCAGAACAAGAGATATATCTGAAAATGTTACTCCCTCTTCTTTCTAGTACCACGCACTAGCCAATGTTTTAAAAATTCATTGTCTGGTCATATTCCATCATCCAACCTACCCAGCAGAGAAACAACCTGCTATGGCTTTAGAAATACAAGAGGAAGGGAAATTAAGAGATTATAACTATCCAGTATATCATATTAGAAACAGGAAATATTTTGATATCTCAGAAGGTACTCTGGTGCTCTTCACTGAAGAATAAACCACGGTGATAGCCCCATATTTTTAGGCATGTATATAAAATGACTAGTAAACCTTCAGTGGAAGTTTTACATATGATTGAAACTCCAGGAGAAGTATAATGCCTTAAGTCCAGTGTAATATAAAAATACTACTCCAAATTCCAAGACCAAAAGAATGCTAGAAGTAAGCTAACTAGCTTTTCATACAAAGCTAAAAAGGGATTATAACCTCTTCTAGTACAGCACGTCTCTGCTTCTTTTGTATGCCTCCTAACACCTAAGCTGGAGATATATTACAAATATACTAAATGGTTATGGCCATGATCTGAATCTTTGTTCCCCCCAAAACTCACGTGGTAGAATCCTAATGCCCAATGCGATGGTGTTAGGAGGTGGGGCCTTTGGGAAGTGATTAGGTCATGAGGATGGAGCCCTCATAAACAGGGTTCGTGCTCTTATAAAACAGACCTCACAGAGCTCTCCAGCCCCTTTTACCATGTGAGAATACAACAAGATGTCTGCAACCCAGAAGGGCCCTCACTTGACCATGCTGCCACCCAGATCTCAGACTCCCAGCCTCCAGAACTGTATGAGCTACCCGGACTGTGATATTTTGATATAGCAGACCAAATGGACTAGGACAGTTATTATTTGAACAAAGCACACTGTAAGCAAAATTTCAGAAACTGGAATTTATTTATATTGGAATTAATATCATCTAGAATGAAGTATTCTGATTAATCAATGGCTTTGATAAAATGTCATGTGTTATCCCAAACAGTACCATTTGTCAAGTCATTAGAACATGTTAGAACTTTCCAGAACAAATTGGATTTTTATTTGCCAGATACTGTTAAACCCTTTATATGTATTAACTGGCTTAAACCTTTTTACAACCTGTTAAAAAGATATTATTATCCAACTTTACAAAACAGGAAGCTAGGCACAAGGCTTGTAGGTGTTGAAGCCAGGATTCAAATTCAGATTGGCCTAACTCCGCAGCAGATACTCCTATTACACAAAACCTCCCCTCTTATGGACCCATGTCTCTGAATACCAATGATTATGGCTTGAAACGCACAGCAGAAGCACCTGCAATTGACAGTATGCAGAAGAAGTAAGCTTTCTTGTTCCAAAGTCCATGTCCCCAGAGTTCAACTGCTGGTAGAACACACAAAGGAAAAAATCTCTGGGTTAAATCTGGCTAAATGAGGCAAAGCTAGAAGCACCTGGCAGGGCTGCAAGCCAGAAAATGTTGATCCAATAACCTGCCTAACTGTTTCTAAGAGCTAATCTTCCAGTAGGATTATCTGACTGCAATTCTGATGGGAGGCAGCTGTGCAAGTTGGCTTCTGGGTAGACAGATTTCTATTATCTCTCTTTTATGGAGGAACGCTATAAACTGTCCCATGCTCTAAGGTCAACAGCAGATCTCACAGACTTTTCTAGCCACTTCCAGGCCAACTGACTATGGACACATGACTAAGAGCAAACTAAGCAAATTGAGCCTAAGCTTACGAGCTGGAGTGTATTGCTTACCCACCAGACTTCTAAACAGATGTACCAACACACAGCCAGACTACAGGATTGCTTTCCTCTGTTCTGCACAGTGGCCAGGCAGAGGAGTATGATTGCCAGCAACAAACTAGCTACCACAGGTGGAGTGTCCAATGACTCTAATCTGAAGAAATATTTCAGAACATTTCTTTCATTCTTTGGTCCTTTTCCATTAGTTATTGAGAAGCTTCTTAGACAACCCAAAACAGATGCCTTAAAGAAAATGTTATTAATATCTTCATCCAGGGAAAACTGAAAGTGACCTTGAAATCTCTATAAAATGAACATGATTTTTCCTTCAAGTGAAAGGAGAAACAAGAACATCAATAGGAGAAAGAATTCAATTCAGAATGCCACTCTTTGAAATATTAAATACCACTATATGACATCAATGCATGCATTAATAAAGAAAATATGTTTGTTGGTATGTTTAAATATATATAATTCGTATTATATAATTAGAAATGAAATTTGCATGAATGTTTTTTACTTCCTTGAGCTTGGCAAATAGGTTTCAATTCATGGTTTTTCTGAGCTACATAAATTAGCTTTATTTCCTTGAAATGAAAGAAAAGAATATCATTTGTTCATTAATATTTTATATGGTTCCTAGAGTGTATCATTTTTCCTCAAAAATTTAAATATTCTTGCATTTAACACTATAACTCCCAATTAAGAAATTTGTGAGTATAGTTAGCATCACTAAGAAAATAATTTTCTTAGGGAAAACAAACTGCTTTTTTATAACCATTATGTCACAAAATCAAGAAAATATACTTACCTTGATTTTTTTAATTGATTATTTAAAATATTGTCTGTAAATTCCCTATAAAACATTCCTCATTCATTCATCTAGCATATTATCCATTATGTAAAAGGCATATACTTAGCATTTTAATTCTCTTTATCCAAAAATCATTATAACTATTCTACCCAATAGAAATATTCTAAGTCAACAAATTCCTCTTACTTCCATCTTTACATTTAAATCTCAAAAACAATTTCATGTGATATTTGAGCCCATGTGTCCAGAATGTCTATGACTTCTCTCTATAACCGGTCAGATTAATTATCAAAGCAGCTCCAAAGATTTCTCACAGCAGTACTAAAGGAAAGATCTGCAAAGGTGAAAAAGAATATAGATTTATAGTGCCAAAAATGTCTCTATCAAATGTCTGCCTCCACATTCCAGACCCTCTTATTTCCTGACACTTCTGTGAGGTAAAGATCAGCACAATGCCGTTGCTGCATATGATCTCTACAATGAGACTTCCTGGGTTTGAGTACCAGCTCTGCTACTTAGCTGGATGACCTTGGACAAGTTGCTTGATCTTTTCAACTTCAGTTTCCTCTGCTGTAAAATTGGGCTAAGAAAGTAATGACCACATAAAGATAATTGTGAACATCAAATAAGATAATGCAAATAAAGCACTTACTTAATAAAATTGCTGACAAGTAATAAATAGTGACTACATTTAGATTCTATTATTATCTCTGTAAGATGACCTAGGAGGGTTGAGGAAGGCATATTACATTAGTGAGAAGTAGAACAGATGGGAGGAATAAGATTTAGCCAACAGGTCTAATGTTGTTATTAATGATATACAGTTAAGTACCCTTGAATAATGTCATACAAAAAATGAATTCAAAATAAAATTATCTGCTCACAAGAAGACAATCTGATGGTCAGCTACACAGACTTCAACAGCATGGCTGGAAAAAAACGATATTAGGCAAGTAGGGCTAGGCATCCTCATGGGGGTACATTTTCCCATTAGCCTTGGTAAAAGTGAATAGGGAATAATGCAAAAGGAAGCATTTTTGGAGTGGTGAAGTAAAGACCTCTGATAATCTACTCCTCTATAAAAGCAACGCAAACACTGGAAACAACCGCCAAAATCAACTTTTCCAGAGCTCTGAAAATTAACCAAAGTCTTGCAAAGGATAGTTTATTAAAGGAGAATTTATCTAAAAAAAAAAAAAAAGGGGAGTGGGGTGACTTCCACTGACCACTAAGCCAAGTGAACAGAGACTTGAGTGGCAACATACAATAAGGAATATAAATTTAGAGAATTCATCCCAGAAAGAAAAGGAATGTCAACCCAAAGTTCTATAAACACCAAACTATCATTCAAAAATGAAGGAGAGGGCTTCCCTGGTGGCGCAGTGGTTGAGAGTCTGCCTGCCGATGCAGGGGACACGGGTTCATGCCCCGGTCCGGGAGGATCCCACATGCCGCAGAGTGGCTAGGCCTGTGAGCCATGGCCACTAAGCCTGTGCATCCGGAGCCTGTGCTCCGCAACGGGAGAGACCATGACAGTGAGAGGCCCACGTACCGCAAAAAAAAAAAAAAAAAAAAATGCAGGAGAAATTAAAACACTCTAGATTTTTTTTTAAAACCACAGATATTTTGTCACTAGTGCTACAAGAAATATTGAAAGGAGTCCTTCAGGCAAAAAGAAATGGACACTAGACAGTAACACAGATTTACATAAAATAAAGTGTACCAGTAAAGATAACTACATATATAAGTATAAAAGACCATAAAATGTATTTTTGTTTGTAACTACTTCTTTCTCTTATTTAAAAGACAACTACATGAAGCAACAATTATGTGTTGATGAGCTTATATGTATAAAGATGTAATGTGTATGACAATAATAACACAAAGGAGCAGAAGGAAATGAAGCATTATTAGAGCAAAGTTTCTGTATACTATCAAAATTAAGTTGGTATTAATGAATCTGAACTAGATTGTTTTAAGTTAAAATGAGACTTGTGATGCCCATGGCAACAAGAAAATAACTCAAAAAAAAAAAAATATATATATATAGTAAAAGAAACAAGTGATTTAAATTGGCATACTAAAAAATACCTATTTAATACAAAATAAGGCACAAATAGAAAAATTAAGGAATAAAGAGGTCACAAAACATAGAACACGAATAGAAAAATGTCATGCGTAAATCATACTTTATTATATATTACATTAAATGTAATTGGATTAAACACTCTAATCAAAAGGTAGAGATTGGCGTAATCGTTTAAAAAGAACCCAAATACCTGCCATTTAGAAAAGACACTCATAATTTACAGACACAAATAAGTTGCATCTAAAAGGACTGAAAATTATATAGCAGTAAACAGTAACCAAAAGAGAGCTGGAGTGGCTAAGCTAACATCAGACAATACAGACTTTAGGATAAAAATGCTTACTAATTCAAAGAAGTACATTTTATAGTGATAAAATGCTCACTCCATCAGGAAGACATAATTATTACAAACTCATATGTACTTAGCAACAGAAGCTCAAAATACATGAAGCAAAACCTCACAGAATTGATGGGAGAAATAGACACATCAACAATAATAATTAGGGACTTCAATATTTCACTTTCAATAATAAACAGAACAAATAGATAGAAGATCAGCAAGGAAATGGAAGACCTGAACAATACTATAAACGAACTAGACCTAAAAGACATCTATAAATTGACAGAACATGCTACTCAACAGCATAATAAACACTTTTGTCAGGTGCACATGGAACATTCTCCAGAATAAACCATGTTCTCCAGCCACAAGAGAATAAAGTTAGGAATCAATAACCAAAGGAAATTTTGGGAAATTTACAAATATGTGGAATTTAAACACACATTCCTAAATATCCGTTGGGTAAAAGATGAAATCAGAAGGGTAAATTTAAAATATTTTGAGAGATATGGGAACATATGTATATTTATAACTGATTCACTTTGTTATAAAGCAGAAACTAACACACCATTGTAAAGCAATTATACCCCAATAAAGATGTTAAAAAAAAAATAAAAAAATAAAAAAAAATATTTTGAGATGTGGGACTTCCCTGGTGGTGCACTGGTTAAGAATCCGCCTGCCAATGCAGGGGACATGGGTTTGAGCTCTGATCCAGGAAGATCCCACATGCTGTGGAGCAACTAAGCCTGTGCACCACAACTACTGAGCCTGCACTCTAGAGCCCGTGAGCCACAACTACTGAGCCTGCACGCCACTACTGAAGTCCACATGACTAGAGCCTGTGCTCTGCAGCACGAGAAGCCACCACAATAAGCCTGCGCACCGCAGCGAAGAGTAGCCCCCGCTTGCCGCAACTAGAGAAAGCCCACGCACAGCAATGAAGACCCAACACAGCCAAAAATAAAATAATAAATAAATAAATTTTTAAAAAGAAAATAAAATATTTTGAGATGAATGAAAACAAAACCCCAATATGCCAAAACTTATGTGATGCAACTAAAGCAGTGGTTAGAGGAAGATTTAAAACTGTAAACACCTGTATTTAAATAAAAAGATGAAAGATCTAAAATCAATAACCTAAACTTCATCTTTAAGAAACTAGAAAAAGAACAGAAAATTAAACCCAAAGCAAGAAGATAGAAGGAAATAATAAAGATTAGAGCAAAACAAATGAAATAGAGAATAGAAAAGCAATTTTGGGCTTCCCTGGTGGCACAGTGGTTGAGAGTCCGCCTGCCGATGCAGGGGACATGAGTTCATGCCCTAGTCCAGGAGGATACCACATGCCACAGAGTGGCTGGGACCGTGGGCCATGGCCTCTGAGCCTGTGCATCCAGAGCCTGTGCTCCACAACGGGAGGGGCCCCAGCAGTGAGAGGCCCGCGTACTGCAAAAAAAAAAAAGCAATTTTAAAAGATCAACAAGACCAAATTGGTTCTATTAAAGACCAAAAGAACTGACAAAACTTCAGCTAGAAGAATCAAGGAAAAAAGAAGACTTGGATTATGAAAATTATGAATGAAAAGGAGGACATTACTACCAACTTTAGAGAAATAAAAAGGATTAAAAGGGAGCATCAGGAAAAAACTATATACCGAAAAATTAGATAACTTAGAGAAAATGGAAGATTTCCTAGATAACTTAGAGAAAATGGAAGATTTCCTAGAAAGACACAAACTGAGTAAATATACAGCAAGTATATAAAATGAATTCATAATTTTTAAATTTCCCACAAAATAAAGCCCAGGCCCAAATGATTTGACTGGTTAATTCTATAAATGTTTCAAGAAAAATTAATACCAATCCTTCAAAAATTCTTCAAAAAAAGAAGCAGAGGAAACATTTTCCAAGTCACTTTATGAAATCAGTATTACTCTGATACCAAAATCAGACAAACGACATCACAAGTGAAGAAAACTATAGGCCAATATATTTTATGAATAAAGAGGTAAAACTCCTCAACAAAATACTAGCAAACCAAATCCAGCCACTTATAAAAAAGATTATACACCATGATCAAGTGAGTTTTACTTCAGAAATGCATATTGGTTTAATATATAAAAATCAATCAAGGTAATGTACCACATTAATAGAATAAAGGACAAAAAGTGCATGATCATCTCAATATATGCAGAAAAAAGTTTGACAAAATCTAACACTTTTTTTTTTAGTGGAAAAATACTCAGCATAATTGGAAAAGATGGGAACTTCCTCATTGTGATAAAGGCCATCCATAAAAAAAACCCACAGAACATCGTATTTAATGGTGAAAAACAGAATACTTTCCATCTAACATCTAAGGAATAAGACAAGGATGTCTACTGTTGCCACCTCTATTCCACATCACTTGTAGGACATAGGTTCTAGGCAGAGCAACTAGGCAAGAAAAAGAAAAAAAAAGGCATGCATATTGAAAAGGAAGAATTTTAAATATCTCTATTTGCAGATTTTTAAAATTAAAAATCCTTGAAAATGTACCAAAAAACCTATTAGAACTAATAAAGCATTTCAGTAAGGTACAATATACAAGATCTCTATATTAAAACCTGTATTTCTAAACACTGGCAATGAAAAATCTAAAAATGAAATTAAGAACACAATTCCATTTACAATAGCATCAAAAAGAATTAAATACTTAGGACTAGATTTAACAAAAGAGGCATAAGATTTGTATGCTAAAAACCAGAAAACACAGATGTAGAGAACAAACATATGGACACCAAGGTGGGGAAGTGGTGGGGTGGTGGTGGTGGTGGTGGGATGAATTGGGAGATTGGGATTGACATATATACACTAATATGTATAAAATGGATAACTAATAAGAAGCTGTTGTATAAAAAATAAAATAAAATTCAATAAATAAATAAATAAATAAAAATAAAACCCAGAAAACATTATTGAAAGAAATCAAAGAGAATCTAAATAAATGTAAAGCTATCCATGTTCATAAATCTGAAGATTTAATATTGCTGCAATGGCAATATTCATTAAATTGATCCACAAATTCAGAGCAAAGCCTGTCAAAATCCCAGCTGCTTTTTGCCAGAAATCAGCAAACTGATCCTAAAATTCATATGGCAACACAAGGAACCCAAAATATCCAAAACAATCTTGAATAAGAACTAAGTTAGAGAATTTATACTTCTTAATTTAAAAACTTACTACAAAGTTACAGAAATCAAGACAGCATGGTGCTGGTAAAAGAATAGAGAGTATATCAACGGAACAGACTGAAAGTCAAGAAATAAACCCAAATTTTATGGTCTTTAATTTTTGAGAAGGTTTGTATGGAGACACAAAAGACCCCAAATAGCCAAAGCAATCTCGAGAAAGAAAAATGGGGCAGGAGGAATCAGGCTCCCTGTCTTGAGACTATAGTACAAAGCTACAGTAATCAAGACAGTATGGTAACATTTCTCCAAAGAAGACATACAGATGGCCAACAAATACATGAAAAGCTGATCAACATCACTAATCATTAGAGAAATGCAAATCAAAACTATAATGAGGTATCACCTCACACTGGTCAGAAGGGCCATCATCAAAAAATCTACAAACAATAAATGCTGGAGAGGGTATGGAGAAAAGGGAACCCTTTTGCACTGTTAGTGGGAATGTAAACTGATGCAGTCACTATGGAGAACAGTATGGAGGTTCCTTAAAAAAGTAAAAATAAAACTACCATATGACCCAGCAATCCCAGTACTGGGCATATACCCTGAGAAAAACATAATTCAAAAAGACACATGCACCCCAATGTTAATTGCAGCACTATCTACAATAGCCAGGACATGGAAGCAATCTAAATGTCCATCAACAGAAGAATGGATAAAGAAGGTGTGGTACATATATACAGTGGAATATTACTCAGCCATAAAAAGGAACGAAATTGGGTCATTTGTAGAGACATGGATGGACTTACAGTGTGTCATACAGAGTGAAGTAAGTCAGAAAGAGAAAAACAAATATCGTATATTAACACATGAATATGGAATCTAGAAAAATGGTATAGATGATTTTATTTGCAAAGCAGAAATAGAGACACAGATGTAGAAAACAAACGTATGGATACCAAGGGGGAAGGAGGGAGATGTGATGAATTGGGAAATTGGGATTAACATATATACACCATTGATACTATGTATAAAATAGATCACTAATGAGAACATACTGTATAGCACAGGGAACTCTGGTCAGTGCTCTGTGGTGACCTAAATGGGAAGGAAATCCATAAAAGAGGGGATATTTGTATATGTATAGCTGATTCACTTTGCTGTACAGTAGAAACTAACACAACATTGTAAAGCAACTATACTCCAAAAAAAATTAATAATAAATAAATAAACTAAAAAAAGTTTTTGACAAGGGTGCCAAAATTCAATGGAGAAAGATTGGCCTTTTCAACATATGGTGCTGGGGCAATTTTTTATCCACACAAAATAATGAATTTGAACTCCTACCATACACCATATATAAAAATTAACTCAAAGATGGATTATAGACCTATATGTAAGAGCTAAAACTATAAAACTTGTGAAACACACACACACACAGGAGTATTTCTTCATGACTTTGAGTTAGGCAATGGTTTCTTAACAAGAAAAAATAGATAAATTGGACTAATACAAATCAAACAGTTTTCTTCAAAGGACACTACCAAGAAAAAAAAAAGACAACTCACAGACAAAGAGAAAATATTTGCAAACCACTTATCTGATAAAGGACTTGTATCATGAATATATAAAGAACCCTTATGAATCAATATTATAAACAACCCAAGTGAAAAATGGACAAAGGATTTGAATAGACATTTCTCTAAAGAATATATGCAAATGGCCAAAAGCCCAGGAAAAGATGTTCAATATCATTAACCATTAGGGAAATGAAAGAAACCCACAATGAGAAAGCACTTCACAACAACTAGGATGGTTAAAATTAAAAAATAAAAAAGACATATAACAAGTGCTTAGAATGTCTATAGCAAAATTAAAACGCTTGTGCCTTGCTAGTGGTATTGTAAAATAGTCCAGCCTCTTTGGAAAACAGTTTGACTGTTCCTCAGAATATTAAACTTAGATTTACCATATGACCCAGCAATTCCACTCCTAGGTATACTCCCAAGAGAAACAAAAACATATATCCTCATCAAAATTTGTACATAAATGTTCATAGTAGCAACATTCATAATAACCAAAAAATGGAAACCACCCAAATGGCCATCAACTGATAAACAGAGAGACAAAATTTGGTAAATCCATACCATGGAATATTGTATTTCTTTTTTAATCAAAGCTTTTATTAAACTTCCCTCCTTCAAACCACCTGCATTTAAACCTATACCCCTCTCCCAACTTGAGAACTGCTAGGGCTATGTGTGTGCTATTGTCACCTGGAGGGTCAGATCCAACTGGGCTGCACAATGCTGAAAAGCCACGCCAAGACACACCACATTGGGCAGACCTCCACGGTTCTGTGCCCCTCAGGATCTAGGCAAAGGTTGGCAGCACTGGCCCGGGAACCAGAGCTCAAGCACAGGAGACCAGGAAGCTGAAGTCTGAGCCTCCTTGTTCCAGACCTAGCCATGCAGAGTGGACAAGCAGCTCTTGGCTACCACTGGGTGAGGCTCACTCATGTGCTTGTTCTTCTCGTCTCCAAAGAAAATTATTTGTCAATAAAAACAAGAGTACATATTCTGTTACATGCTAGAACATACATGTTACAACATGAAACATGCATGCTATAACATGGATGAACTTTGAAAACATTATGAAAGAAGTTAGTCACAAAAGACCACATATTGCATAATCCATTTATATGAAATATCCAGAATAAGTAAATCCATAAAGACAGAAGTAGATCAGTGGTGGTCAGGGGCTAGAGGAGAAGTATGAGAAGAGACTGCTAATAGGTCCAGTGTCTTTTTGGAATTATGAAAATATTCTAAAATTGGGGCTTCCCTGGTGGCGCAGTGGTTGAGAGTCCGCCTGCCGATGCAGGGGACACGGGTTCGTGCCCCGGTCCGGAAAGATCCCACATGCCGCGGAGTGGCTGGGCCCGTGAGCCATGGCTGCTGAGCCTGCGCGTCCGGAGCCTGTGCTCCGCAGCGAGAGAGGCCGCAGCGGTGAGAGGCCCGCGTACCGCAAAAAAAAAAAAAAAAAATATTCTAAAATTGGATGGTAGTAATGATTGTACAATTCTGTGAATATACTAAAAAGCACTGAATTGTACACTTTAAAGGGTGAATTTTATAGGATGTGAACTATATCTTAATAAAGCTATTGATATTATAAAAATAATAATACAACAAAGAAATGTAGTTGCCATAATGATTTCTTTATAAAGCGAATAGGCACAATGAGATATCACCTCACACCTGTTAGAATGGCTATTATCAGAAAGACAACAAATAACAAGTGTTAGTGAGGATGTGGAGAAAAGGGAACCCTTGTACGCTGTTGGTTGGAATGTAAATTGGTGAAGCCACTATGGAAAACAGTATGGCAGTTCCTCAAAGAAAATAAAAATAGAATTAGCAGGTGATCCAGCAATAGCACTTTTGGGTATTTATCCAAAAAAAAATGAAACCCCAAAAGATATAAGCAACCCCATGTTCACTGCAGCATTATTTACAACAGCCAAGATATGGAAACAACCTATGTTGTTGTGTCCGTCAATAGATGAATGGATAAAGAAAATGTGCCACACGCACAAACACACTGGAGTATTATTGAGCCTTAAAAAAGAATGAGGGCTTCCCTGGTGGTGCAGTGGTTGAGAATCTGCCTGCCAATGCGGGGGACACGGGTTCGAGCCCTGGTCTGGGAGGATACCACATGCTGCGGAGCGGCTGGGCCCGTGAGCCTGCACGTCTGGAGCCTGGGCTCTGCAACAAGAGAGGCTGCGATAGTGAGAGGCCCATGCACCGCGATGAAGAGTGGCCCCCGCTCGCCGTAACTGGAGAGAGCCCTCGCGCAGAAACGAAGACCCAACACAGCCAAGGATAAATAAATAAATTTATAAAAAAATAAAAAATAATGAAATCTTGCCATTTGTGACAACATGGATGGACTTTGAGGGCATTATGCTAAGTGAAATGTCAGACAGAGAAAGACAAGTACCTCGTGATCTTACCTACATACGGAATCTAAAAAAACAGACTCATAGATACAGGAACAGGCTGTGGTTGCCAAAGGCAGGGGATGATGATGGGAATGGTCAAAACGTACGAACTTCCCATTAAAAATAAATGTCATAGGGATATAATGTACAGCATGGTTACTATAGTTAATAATGCTGTACTGCATATTTGAAAGTTGCTAAGAGATCATAAGAAAAAAAATTTTTGTAACTTTGTATGGGGACAGATGTTAACTAGACAATATATACAAATATCAAATCGTTATGTTGTACACCTGAAACTAATTTTTTTAATAATTTATTTATTTATGTTTATTTTTGGCTGTGTTGGGTCTTCGTTATTGCACGTAGGCTTTCTCTAGTTGCAGCGAATGGGGGTACTCTTCATTGTGTTGCGGTGGCTTCTCTTGTTGCAGAGAACGGGCTCTAGGCATGCGGACTTCAGTAGCTGCAGCACGCAGACTCAGTAGCTGTGGCTCGCGGGCTCTAGTGCACAGGCTCTGTAGTTGTGGTGTACAGGCTTAGTTGCTCCACAGCATGTGGGATCTTCCCGGACAGTGATTGAACCCGTGTCCCCTGCACTGGCAGGCGGATTCTTAACCACTGTGCCACCAGGGAAGTCCCCAAAACTAATACAATGTTATATGTCAATTATACCTCAATCTTTTTTAAAAGTGAAAAGGGTGTGGTTTACTTTTGAAAGTGTGAATAGATGCCATGTTTTGTTTTCATTCTTGGCCTTCTTTAACAAACAGTCAGACCTACGTAAGTTAGGCCCTAACTCGACAAAAACAAGTAGATGGAGGGAAAGTAAGAGGGCTGCACTTGAGTGAACTGCCAAAAGCATCTACAGCCAAAATCTCAATCATTTGTAGCACTTGACAGATTCAGAAAACAATTTCTGATCCATCCAAAAACCCATGTCATGAGAACAATTTATCCCCTTTACCTTTTCCTAAGACAAGTTATGAACACAAGTAAAGAAAGCCAGATTGCTCCATACCAGAACAGGTAAACAGACTGTCCTAAAAAGTAGATTGAAGGTAGCTCTAAAAACAAATCCTAGTCATCCTGAAAGGTTTCAGTGCTGCTGCTCACTACAAAAAACACCTTAGCATCCATTTTCTAATTTGTACTTACTGGACTCTCTTTCCTCGGGTCTACTAGTGGAAAGAGGCAGGAAAGCTGGCGGGCTTAAACCCTGGCTCTACCACATAAGGCTGTGTGACTAGGGGAAGTCTTTCAATCTCTCTGAACCTAATTTTTTCATTACTAAAATAAGGATAAAGAAGGTCTGGGGGCTTCCCTGGTGGCGCAGTGGTTTGGAGTCCGCCTGCCGATGCAGGGTACACGGGTTCGTGCCCCGGCCCGGGAAGATTCCACATGCCGCGGAGCGGCTGGGCCCGTGAGCCATGGCTGCTGAGCCTGCGCGTCCGGAGCCTGTGCTGCGCAACGGGAGAGGCCACAACAGTGAGAGGCCCGCGTACCACAATAAAAAAAAAAAAAAAAAAGGTAAAAAAAAACGAAGGTCTGGTCTGTCCACTAAGCAGGGTGGTTTGAAAATCAATAGAGGGACTTCCCTGGTGGTACAGTGGTTAAGAATCCACCTGCCAATGCAGGGGACATGAGTTTGAGCCCTGGTCCAGGAAGATCCCACATGCCACAGAGCAACTAAGGCCATGGGCCACAACTACTGAGCCTGCACTCTAGAGCCTGCAAGCCAAAACTACTGAGCCCGCATGCCACAACTACTGAAGCCCATGTGCCTAGAGCCCGTGCTCCACAAGAGAAGCCACCGCAATGAGAAGCCCGCAAACCGCAACGAAGAGCAGCCCCCGCTTGCCGCAACTAGAGAAAGCCCGTGCACAGCAGTGAAGACCCAACGCAGCCAAAAATAAAATTAATTAATTTTTTAAGAAAGAAAATCAATAGACATAATGTACATGACAGAACTCTGTAAATTGTAAAATTCCACATAAAACAATTCCAAGAGTCAGGATGTTTAACTGTACACCTCTGAACTCCTTTACAGTAGTAGGGAGGATATAAATTTGAATTATTGATTTAGAGTACCTAAATGGATGTCTTCATTTATCTGGCCAGCCAAAGTGAACTGTATCACTCCAAAATACACCCGACCCCTTTCATTGTCTTACATCTCATTTTACAGTGAGATGTTCTGACAAGAAGAATCCCAGGGTTAAAGGAGCATGGACTCGATGACTAAAGGAGACCTGGAGCTCTGATCATAATTTGCTGTCTGATCTTAGACAAATCACTAAATCCCTTTGTTTGAGTGTCATTATCTATAAAACAGTAGTAATTATACCTGACTTACCTGCCTCATAGAGTAAGGGTGAAAGCCATACAAAATTATACGTGAAAGCAAGGTCTTTTAAGGAGACAAACTGTTAGGTAAGGACTAGTAAGGTACTGGTCTAATATCAAATAGCAAACATCATTCCAAATAGATTCTACCTATACATTCCTTCCAGAGCAATACAAAATAATACATCTTCCACATGGCAGCATTTCATTTATTTACTGTTCAAGTATTTATTAAGCACTGTATGTAAAATATGTTCCTTTATAAAAAATGGAAACCATGAGCTCTGAGTGAGAGGTACCTGAGTCGGAATCCCAGATGTGCCATTGTGTGACTTTAAGCAAATTACAGAATATCTCTTACCATTGGTTACCTCTACTGTGAAATGAAAGTAATACTCCCCATTTTGCAAGATTGTTGTTGCATCTTAAAGGACTGTTCACTAAACGTAGCTCCTATTACTATTATTTAAGGTATAATTCCCCATATCCTCCAACTCAAGAATTCTTAACCTAGATTCCATGAATCCCTTGCAACTGCATACAAAATTTTACATATATATGCAATGTGCATTCTTCTGGGAGAAAGTTCATAACTTTCATCAAATTCTAAAAGCAGTAAAAACAGTTGCTTCAGTATAACCCTTCAATGTGATTTCCAGCATAGAACATAATATCACAGAAGCTGACCAACCGACTGGGACTTCCCTGGTGGTGCAGTGGTTAAGAATCCGCCTACCAATGCAGGGAACACAGATTCAAGCCCCGGTCCGGGAAGATCCCCCATGCCGCGCGGAGCAACTAAGCGTCTGCGCCACAACTACTGAGCCTGCGCTCTAGAGCCTGCGAGCCACAACTACTGAGGCCGTGTGCCACAACTACTGAAGCCCACGTGCCGAGAGCCCACGCTCCGCAACAAGAGGAGCCATCGCAATGAGAAGCCCGCGCACCACAACGAAGCGTATCCCTGGCTTGCCGCAACTAGAGAAAGCCCGTATGCAGCAACGAAGACCCGTATGCAGCAACGAAGACCCAACGCAGCCAAAACTAAATTAAAAATAAATAAGTAAATAAATAAACAAAGGTTTAAAAAAGAAAAAAGTTGACCAACCATTGGGAAAAGTTGAAGCTACTATCTCTCTTAACGCTGCTCCTTCCCACACTCATATAAGACATCACTAATCGATCACTAAACTATTTTCCTCTGAGTCTTGAAGTAGATTCACAATTCTCAAAAGAGAGCTCTAGGCAGATACTACTATTTCACCAGAGTAATCTCTAAAGATGTAACTAATTTGACATCTGGATCTGGAATCTGTCTAAATTTTTCCCTTTTCTTTCATTTACCTCACTTTGAGGTTACAGTCACCTAAAAGCCTTCTGTCTTTTTAAAGAATTGCCATGTCACATAAACCCCCTATACTTCTCCTCCAACCCATTACTTGGAGTTAATTTTTTGAACACTTATTAAAATGTCAAAAGTTGGCTTGAGTCTTTTGAAATCTTGTTAAATAATAATACAGTTATCCACACACTTAACCATTCATACAACAGATATTTATTGGAACACTCACTGTGTACAATTACCCTCTGTGTGACTGTTAGCCAGCTCTTCCATAAATTTGAGTCATACATAGATTTGATTTATATGCCTTTGAGTCACTGACAAAAATGATATTAAAATGAAAATATTTATTGTAATCAGTATGTAGATGTGAAACAAGATACCTAATTTAGGTTACTTCCTAAATATAGAATTAAGAGAAATAAATATGTAATGGTTAGTGTTCCAGTTACCCATTTATTGCCTCTCAGCTCCAGATCCACCCTTCACTGCCTGCTCTGCAGTCTGTAAATATTTCTCCTCTGCCAGCTGGCACAGTGTTAAACTTGTCAGCAGAAGGCACTGGAGGAGGAAGAGGTTTCTGTATCTGGTTCCAGTGTACTCCTCTTGCAAGGCTCCTGCAGTGTGACAGCCTCTGTAGTACCCCGAGGTCAGCAGCGTGTGACACATCCCTGTGAATGGCTTCCCTCGGTGCCCTCTAAGGTGACTTCTGCAGTGTTCAGCTCCTGAAGGACATGAGGCTCCGCAGTACCTGGAGCCAACAGCATCTGGTATTGCCCATGAATGGCTAGGCCCAGGCACCTCCTTGGATGGCTCTGCAATCATTTCTTAAGAACAGCACCCTTTTTTAGAAGCCTTTCTGGGGCAACCTTGGGGAAGCTTTGCAGTAGGTTCTGAGGTGTACCACCTCTTCACAGACAGCTTTCTCTAGCACCCAACATAGTCTCAGCGAGTTCTGTTGGCACAGCATCGCAGCAAACTGCTCTACCCTCCAATGAACTGCACCCTCTCCAATAAGAGCTGGATCTCAGCCCGGAGTGGTAGAGGGGCTCTTCCTTGGATGCTCTATCTTAGCCTTAGGTGTAGTAGCTACTCCCTATGCCTGCTATTCCAGTACTCTTCACAGTTCTCTTACCCAGTTCTAGTCATTACTCCAACTGACTGCGTTAATAATTCTTTATATTAAACTTCCCTTATTGAAATTACTGTGTGGTTTTGGTCTCCTAATTGGACCTGGACTGATACAGACTGAAACTGTAATTGGTCCAGGAGATAGACCCACAAAGATGGGGCAAAGTTTTTAAACTTACACTGCTCACAATGAAGAAGAGTCACAACACTTGGTGGGTGACCCTGGGTTTTGGAGGTAATATGTGCCACATTTGGTTGTGATTTTCTAACTCAGTCACCAAATAACCCATAAGGTTGCCAGTTTTGAGTGGGTTCCTTAACAAATCTTTCCTATCACTTATACTTTATGACTTAACAGAGCCAATAGTATTTGAAGTCTCTGTGGAACATAAGTGCACATATATTTTATTATTCCTCATGATTCTGAGTCAGGAATTTGAACAGGGCACAACTGGAATGGCTCATTTCTGTTCTACTTTATGTCTGCTGGGGCTGGCGTGTCCAAGATGACTTCTTCACTCATGTATCTGGTGCCTCAGCTAGAATGGTTCAAACAGCTGGGAAGCAGGTAGAATGGCTAAAGTGAAATCATTTGTCTGGGGCCGTGATTCCCATAAGCATCTAAATTCCTCAGTTTTTCTCTATATAGTCTCAGGGCCTCTTCTCCATGTGATCTCTCCATGTGGGCAGCTGGAGTTCTTATGTAGCAGCTCAGAGCTTCCAAAAGTTCAAAAACGGGGACTGCCGAATCTTCTAAATGCCTGAACTCAGAAATCCTAGACATCTAACCTACATTATAAGCAGTCCTTGAGCTAGTCTATAGTTAAGGTAAAGAGTCAACAACAGTGAATACCAGGTGGCATGGTCCATCAGTGACCAACAATGTAAAAGACTACTAATTAATCCTCTATCTCTTAATGATTCATATTCTTCCCACAAGTAAAATACATTCACTCACTTTTATTACCTTCAAAATCTCATTTCATTACAGAATTAGGCTGTGATTTGAAATCCAGGATCTCATCATCTAAATCAGGTATAGGTGTGGCTGAGGATCCTTGCTTACAATTCTTTCAATCTAAAGACCTGTGAACTAAGGAGACAAGTTATCTTCCCTTGTATACATGTATATGTTCCTTTGTATATAGGTATACACTCATATACAGTAAAGACAGAGATAGCATAACCACAAGAGATAGTCTGGTTCAAAAAGGAGGATAAAAATGAGAAGTACAGGGCTTCCCTGGTGGCACAGTTGTTAAGAATCCGCCTGCCAATGCAAGGAACACGGGTTTGAGCCCTGGTCCAGGAAAATCCCATATGCTGCAGAGCAACTATGCCCATGCATCACAACTACTGAGCCTGTGCTCTACAGCCCACGCACCACAACTACTGAAGCCCGCGCACCTAGAGCCCGTGCTCTGCAATAAGAGAAGCCACCACGATGAGAAGCCCGCACACGCAACGAAGAGTAGCCCCTGCTCACCACAAGAGAAAGCCTGTGTGCAGCAACGAAGACCCAATGCAGCCAAAAATAAATAAATAAATTTATTAAAGAAAAAATGAGAGGTACAGGACCTCTGGTTTCTGGTTCCATATGTAAGGAGCTTGGAAGTAGCCACTCTGTCCTAACAAAAAGTAAAAGTTGAGCAGACTAACACTTTTTGGATCCCTGAGAGAGGGGAGGAAACAGGGCAAACTGCTAACCTCAAGATCAGAGAGACAGGCACATACAAGCAATCATAGCTTACCAGAGCAGAGATTCACAGGCAGAAACTGCCACAGAAACCAGTGCCAGGATAGGAAAACCTGTACTGTAATTGACAAATTCCTGGAAGCTCACAGCAGAGGACACTTAGAGTAAAAAAACTCCAGGGGGGCCCAGTTATAGAGGGGGCCACACAATATTAGATTTACCTCTAGCAGCTAGACCAGATTCTCACAGTAAATATCAGAGAAAAATCCCCTCAGACTTCCAGCAGGGGAGGAGAAAAGGAACCATTTCAAAATACACCAGAGCACCCTGTTCTTCCCAAAAAGGCCTGCCCTCAGGGCAAATTAGCTCACCAAAGGTTAACCTGCTAGGGTATTATTAGAGGCTAACTGACTTAGGAAAGGGAAACATCAAACTCCATTCAGCTCTAGCATTCCACATGGGAGAAAGGAAATACCCACATCCAGCCCTCTAGCCATCCTCTCCTACCTAAGGGGTGAAAAAACTAGAGAAGCACATGTGAAGTTCACAAGAGGCATAGACTCATTGAAAGCCTGAGAACTAATCATAGAACTATAGAATACTTCCCCTCCCCACACCTCACCTCACCATAACATTTCTGCAGGCCTATTTACGGCAGTTCCTTTTTCGTGGTACATCATGTTTGGCTATCCAGAAAAAATGGCAAGCCATATCAAAAGGCAAAAGACACAGTTTGAAGAGACAGAGCAAGCATCAGAACCAGACACGGCAAGAATGTTAGAGTTACCAGACCAGGAATTTAAAACAACTATGATTAATATGCTAAAGGCTCTATAATCCACACTATTAGACAAACAACACACCCACCTGTCTTTTTGAAACAGCTCTCTCTCCAATGTGGGCTAAGAGTCAGGGTGTTGTGGGAGAGCACTCTTAAGATTCTTAGAGCTCTCTTGTCTAGCTGTGAAGGTCTATAAGGCATCATTTTTATTCCTTCTAAGATCTCAACAAGGGTCCTGCAGCTACATCGTTGATCTGGTTTTTACCCTGAGGTCAAGTTTACTGGTAGCTCCCTGAATTTGATCTTTGCTCTGAGGCCATTTCTTACTTTCAGAGTTTTTAGCCAGAAGAGACTAAGTGAGAAATAGTTTTATCTGCAAACTCAATAACTCCTGGTTCTTTTATACTTCCTCTAAGTTGTGCCTGAAATAGGAGTGAGAAATGGATATCTGCTATCACCATACCATTTTAACATTTGTTCTATAGATTGTAGCTTGTGCAATATGGTAAGGAAAATAGACTAGAGATGAAAGAATTAGTATGGAATAAACAAAAAAGAAAAGTCATTATTGCAGATAATATGATTGTACACCTAAAGAACACAAGAGAAATTATAAAAACTAGTAAGAATATGCAGGAAAATTGCTGGACATAAGATGAACATAGAAAATTCAATAGCAACAAAAACATTAAAATGCCTAAAATAAAAGATGTGTGGGCCCTTGATGGAAAATCAAAATGTTGTTTATGTACATGAAAAAGGTCCTTAGAAAGGACTGGATGCTTTCCTGTTAAGATCAAGAACAAGGCAAGGATGTCTCCTCTTATCATTCTTATTTTACATTGTACTGGACATCCTAACTAATGAAATAAGACAAGAAAAGGAAATAAAAGGTATACAAATTGGGAAGGAAGAAATAAAACTGTCTTTGTTCACAGATGACATAGCTATCTATATAGAAAATCTTTTTGGGGAGGGTGGGAGGGAGGGAGACGCAAGAGGGAAGAGATATGGGAACATATGTATATGTATAACTGATTCACTTTGTTATAAGGCAGAAGCTGACACACGACTGTGGAGCAATTATACTCCCATAAAGATGTAAAAAAAAAAAAATCAACAACAGAAAACTCCTGGAACTAAAATGCAATTATAGCAAGATTGCAGGATATAAGGTTAATATAAAAAGATTTTAAAAATCCATTGTGTTCTTAAATACCAGCAAGAAACAATCAGATTTTGATATTAAAAATAATACCATTTACTTTAGTGCCAAAAAAAGAAGAAATACCTAGATGTAAATCTAAAAGTATATACATAAAAGATCTATAAGAGGAAAACTACAAAATTCTCATGAAAGAAATCACAGATCTAAGTAAATGGAGAGACGTTCCATGTACAAGGATAGAAAGACATAATACTGTCAAGATGTCAGTTCTTCCCAACTTGATCTATAGATTCAACACAATCCCAATAAAAATTCAAGCAAGTTAGTTTGTGAATATTGACAAACTGACTTTAAAGATTATATGGAGTAGCAAAAAAGACCCAAAATAACCAACAAAATATTGAAAGAGAAGAACAAAATCAGAGGACTGATAATACCTAACTTTAAGACTTACTAGAAAGCTACAGTTATCAAGACAGTGGGGTAATTGGTAAAAGAACAGACAAGTAGATCAGTGGAACAAAATAGAAAGCCTAGGAGTGACCAAAAGAGGAGCAAAGGCAATTCAATGAAAAAGGATAATCTGTTTGATGAATGGTTCTGGAACAACTGAATATCCACATGCAAAAAAAAAAAAAAAATAGGTACAGACCTTACATCTTTCACAAAAATTAATTCAAAATGGATCATAGATGTAAATATAAAATGCAAAACTACAAAACTCTTAGAAGATAACATAGGAGAAAATCCAGGTGACTTTAGATTTGTTGATGACTTTTTAAACACAACATCAATAGCATGACCCATGAAAGAAATAATTGATAAACTTAACTTCATTAAAATTAAAAAATTCACTATATGAAACACACTAAGAGAATGAAGAGATAAGCCATGGACTGGGAGAAAATCTTTGCAAAACACATATCTGATAAAGAACTGGTATTCAAAATATATAAAGAACTCTTAAAACTCAATGATAAGAAAACAGACAACCCAATTAAAATATGGGCAAAAGATATGAACAGACACTTCACCAAAGAAGATATACAGATGATAAATAAATATATGAAAAGATACTCAGATCATATATCGTTAGGGAATTGCAAATTAACCAATAAGATACCACCACACATATGTTAGATCGGCTAAAATCCAAAACTGACAACTCCAACTACTGACAAGTACGTGGAGCAACAGGAATTCTCATTCATTGCTGGTGGGAATGCAAAATGGTACAGGCACTGTGGAAGACAGTGTGACAGTTTCTTACAAAACTAAACATATTCTTACCACACTATTCAGTAACCATGCTCCTTGGTATTTATACAAATGAGTTGAAAACTTACGTCTACACAAAAACCTAAACATGTATGTTTACATCAGCTTTATTCATAATTGCCAAACCTTGGAAGCAATTAAGATATTCTTCAACAATGAGTGGATAAACGAACTCTGGTACATCCATATAACAGAATATTATCCAGTGATAAAAAGAAATGAGCTATCAAGCCATGGAAACACATGGAGGAAACTAAAATGCATACCACTAAGTGAAAGAAACCAATCTCAAAAGACTACATACTGTATGATTTCAAATGTATGACACTGGAAAATACAAATCTATGGAGAAAGTAAAAAGCTCAGTGGTTGCCAGGGTTTGGGAAGGAGGGATGAATAGGCGGAATGCAGGGAATCTTTAATGCAGTGAAACTACCTTGTATGATACTGTAATGGTGAATACATGTCATTACATACATGTCAAACCCCACTGAATATACAACACAAAAAGTGAATCCTAAATATATATCTATGGACTCTAGTTAATATTATATAAGTACTGGCAGATAAATTGTAACAAATTTATTACAATAATGCAAGATGTTAACAATAGGAGAAACTGGGGGGTGGGAGGTGAAAGGTATATGAGCGCTTTGTATTTTCTGCTCAAATTTTCTATAAACCTAAAACTGCTCTAAAAAAATAAAGTCTATTGACTTTAAGAGAGGGGAGAGCAATGTATCATGTCCTTAGATGGGAGGTATTGGAGTTAGAACAATTCTCCCTAATTTGATCTATACAGTAAGGGTTACTAGAGACAAAATTCAATTTTTTTCATGAAACTTGGCAAATTTATACTAAAATTCCTATGTTAATATAGAGAGCCAAAAATAACTAAGATGATTTTGAAGAGAAAGAATCGAATGAGGGCTTATCTACTTAGTTTCACGACTTACTGTAAGGCAACAATAATTCTGACAGTGTGCCATCTACAGGTAAGTGGACTAATGAAACAGAATTAATTAAAAGGTTCATGTGC
This sequence comes from Orcinus orca, assembly GCF_937001465.1. Lineage (NCBI taxonomy): Eukaryota > Metazoa > Chordata > Mammalia > Artiodactyla > Delphinidae > Orcinus > Orcinus orca. The sequence goes on along the minus strand of NC_064559.1, from coordinate 147,560,128 downwards.
ATACATACGGGTATTTTATTTGTGGTGGAGAAATCAGTGGAATAAGAATAGACAAACAGCTATCCGCATGAAAAAAAAAAAGATAATTATTTTGGTATGCCCGTAACTCACCACACAAAAAGGTAAATTCTGGATGCATTAAATGCCTAAATGTGAAAAATATAACTATTACAAAAAACTATAAAACACTTTCTTTATGTCATAAAGATACTGTATCAGAGTTTCAATCAGAGAAGCAAAGCATTAGGAGATACACACACACACACACACACACACACACACACAGTTTGTTATACAGATTTAAACTTATGTGACTATAGAAGCTAGTTAACCAGTTTCTGTAAGCCTGCTGTCTTCCCATGTGATGCTGGAGCTTTAAGTCCACACAGCAGAAAGTTAGGAAGGCAAGATAAACATGAAGTGGGGAATAGCAAGAACAATCTGGAACTCATAAGCATGAGCTGGAGCCAAAGAGAACAGGCTAAAATCTCTGTAAGATCTTGTTGCTTCTGACCTCGATCGTATAGGTGTCCAATAGAAACTAGGGCTCTTCTTCATGGAGCTTTTAAAATACACACATCTGGCCCAGGTGTTAGAACAGCTAAAGGATGATTCAGGAAAAAGTAAAGCAGTTACAGCCTGACTGCCACTTCATGCCAATGAAGTGATCTATCAGATTTGTGATAAATATGTATGAGCTACAAAATGCCTGTTGCTTCACTTCACTCTCTAAATCTCTCACAAGAATCTCTCTTGTGGCCTACTCTAACTGGAAACACAGAAGGAAAATCTGCGGAATGTAGCTCAGCCTAGTGAAACTGACACATCATAATGCCACCACAGTTAGGAAAGGATTTATGATTGCCCCAAAAGGATACATATCATAGAAGAAAAGATAGATCAACATTAAAGTGATAAGCTTTTATGCGTCAAAAGGTATGATAAAATTAAAAGACAAGGGCTTCCCTGGTGGCGCAGTGGTTGAGAGTCCGCCTGCCGATGCAGGGGACACGGGTTCATGCCCCGGTCCAGGAAGATCCCACATGCCGCGGAGCGGCTAGGCCAGTGAGCCAACAGCTGCCGAGCCTGTGCGTCCGGCTTTTCCTTACAAAAATATACACAAGGAGACATAAAAAGGGATGTTTATTGGAATACTTTTGACAACAAAAACGTGACGTCAAACTAATAGTCCATCAGTTGGGGACAGAAAATAAACTGTTTACTCATACAGTGGAATACTATTGTTAAATTAGTTAAGCAAAGAGACCATTAGAATAAGCTGGCTTCATTGTCTTAGTAGCCTACTTAAGCAAACAAAAACCTAAGCCTAAATGCCTCAAGGTTATGCCAACTAAAAATTGGCACTTGCCATCTGCCTCTACAAGGATTAAGTCACAATTGGCTATAGCTGCTGACCTTCAACACACCCTGAAAGGAGTTCAGGGTGGAGATCAGGAATGAGGCACTTCGTGCTCGTGCTCGGGGGTAAAACTGGCAGAACAGGCCTTCAGACAGCTAGGTATTTTCAGGAGAAGATTCTATGAGCCCAATTCTTGCATCTCCTCATACCTAGAAAAGCACTAAAATTATTAACGGTGTCATCTGCTCCTCGTGATTAGCAGCAACGCTCTGCTAAAATGTTTGCTTGACTGCACACATGCCGCTTTCACTAATATCATATGTAATACTGACCTCTCCCCTACCTCTCTGGAGCAGCTTCTCAGAGCTATCTGAAATGCTGTCTCCCAGCTATAGTCCTCACTTTGCCCCAAATAAAACTCAACTCACAACTCTCACATTGTACACTTTTTTTCAGTTGACACTTAATAAATTGAAGCCTAAGGACAATCAACCACAGACAGACAACGAGGCTTTCCCAAATAAGGCAACCACTTAAGCTAGAACCAATTAAATAATTTCTTTGCTTTGTTTCCACCTCTTCTCTATAAAGTTCTTTCCCTTACCTGCTGTCAGAGTGCCCCTAATCGCTTCTGGTTTGGTGCTGCCCAATTCAAATCAATTTTCGCTCAAATAAACTCTTAAATTTTTTAATATGCCCCAGTCTATCTTTCAGCACTATATAGCAATAAAAATAAACTGTATCTGCTGTATCATTATGGTTAATTTCAAAATAAATAAATAAATAAATAATGTATATTAATGAAGTTTCCAAAAGATGCATAGAGCAGGATAATGTAAAATCCTGAACAAATATCAATAACATATATATATACATATATATATGAGCATGTGTATGTGTATATATATGCTATTGATATTATATATATACATACACACACACTTATGCACAGCATATGCATGTATGCATATATATTCTGGATATATACACAGGTAGGAAAAAATCTGCATAGAAATGACATATCCCAAACTCAAAATACTACCAGTTTCCCTTGATGCAAGAAAGAAAAGGAAGTGCTAGGAGAGTGGAACTTTAGCTACTTCAGTAATATTCATTTATTCTTAAGAGGATCTGTTGGATCGATCCCTTGATCATTATGTAGTGTCCTTCTTTGTCTCTTCTAATAGTCTTTATTTTTAAGTCTATTATGTCTGATATGAGAATTGCTACTCCAGCACAATTGTAAACATTTATGCACCCAACATAGGAGCACCTCAATACATAAGGCAAATACTAAAAGCCATAAAAGGGGAAATCGACAGTAACACATTCATAGAAGGGGACTTTAACACCCCACTTTCACCAATGGACAGATCATCCAAAATGAAAATAAATAAGGAAACACAAGCTTTAAATTATACATTAAACAATATGGACTTAATTGATATTTATAGGACATTCCATCCAAAAACAACAGAATACACATTTATCTTAAGTGCTCACGGAACATTCTCCAGGATAGATCATATCTTGGGTCACAAATCAAGCCTCGGTAAATTTAAGAAAATTGAAATTGTATCAAGTATCTTTTCTGACCACAATGCTATGAGACTAGATATCAATTACAGGAAAAGATCTGTAAAAAAAACAAACACATGGAGGCTAAACAATACACTGCTTAATAACGAAGTGATCATTGAAGAAATCAAAGAGGAAATAAAAAAATACCTAGAAACAAATGAAAATGGAGACACAACGACCCAAAACCTATGGGATGCAGCAAAAGCAGTTCTAAGAGGGAAGTTTATAGCAATACAATCCTACCTTAAGAAACAGGAAACATCTCGAATAAACAAACTAACCTTGCACCTAAAGCAATTAGAGAAAGAAGAACAAAAAAACCCCAAAGTTAGCAGAAGGAAAGAAATCATAAAAATCAGATCAGATATAAATGAAAAAGAAATGAAGGAAACAATAGCAAAGATCAATAAAACTAAAAGCTGGTTCTTTCAGAAGGTAAACAAAATTGATAAACTATTAGCCAGACTCATCACGAAAAAAAGGGAGAAGACTCAAATCAATAGAATTAGAAATGAAAAAGGAGAAGTAACAACTGACACTGCAGAAATACAAAAGATCATGAGAGATTACTACAAGCAACTCTATGCCAATAAAATGGACAACCTGGAAGAAATGGAAAAATTCTTAGAAATGCACAACCTGCCAAGACTGAATCAGGAAGAAATAGAAAATATGAACAGACCAATCACAAGCACTGAAATTGAAACTGTGATTAAAAATCTTCCAACAAACAAAAGCCCAGGACCAGATGGTTTCACAGGCAAATTCTATCAAACATTTAGAGAAGAGCTAACACCTATCCTTCTCAAACTCTTCCAAAACATAGCAGAGGGAGGAACACTCCCAAACTCATTCTACGAGGCCACCATCACCTTGATACCAAAGCCAGACAAGGATGTCACAAAGAAAGAAAACTACAGGCCAATATCACTGATGAACACAGATGCAAAACTCCTCAACAAAATACTAGCAAACAGAATCCAACAGCACATTAAAAGGATCATACACCATAATCAAGTGGGGTTTATTCCAAGAATGCAAGGATTCTTCAATATACGCAAATCAATCAACGTGATACACCATATTAACAAATTGAAGGAGAAAAACCATATGATCATCTCAATAGATGCAGAGAAAGCTTTTGACAAAATTCAACACCCATTTATGATAAAAACCCTGCAGAAAGTAGGCATAGAGGGAACTTTCCTCAACATAATAAAGGCCATATATGACAAACCCACAGCCAACATCGTCCTCAATGGTGAAAAACTGAAAGCATTTCCACTAAGATCAGGAACAAGACAAGGTTGCCCACTCTCTCCACTCTTATTCAACATAGTTTTGGAAGTTTTAGCCACAGCAATAAAGGAAATAAAATGAATCCAAATCGGAAAAGAAGAAGTAAAGCTGTCACTGTTTGCAGATGACATGATACTATACATAGAGAATCCTAAAGATGCTACCAGAAAACTACTAGAGCTTATCAATGAATTTGGTAAAGTAGCAGGATACAAAATTAATGCACAGAAATCTCTGGCATTCCTATACACAAATGATGAAAAATCTGAAAGTGAAATCAAGAAAACACTCCCATTTACCACTGCAACAAAAAGAATAAAATATCTAGGAATAAACCTACCTAAGGAGACAAAAGACCTGTATGCAGAAAATTATAAGACACTGATGAAAGAAATTAAAGATGATACAAATAGATGGAGAGATATACCATGTTCTTGGATTGGAAGAATCAACATTGTGAAAATGACTCTACTACCCAAAGCAATTGACAGATTCAATGCAATCCCTATCAAACTACCACTGGCATTTTTCACAGAACTAGAACAAAAAATTTCACAATTTGTACGGAAACACAAAAGACCCCGAACAGCCAAAGCAATCTTGAGAACGAAAAACGGAGCTGGAGGAATCAGGCTCCCTGACTTCAGACTATACTACAAAGCTACAGTAATCAAGACAGTATGGTAATGACACAAAAACAGAAAGATAGATCAATGGAACAGGATAGAAAGCCCAGAGATAAACCCATGCACATGTGGTCACCTTATCTTTGATAAAGGAGGCAGGAACATACAGTGGAGAAAGGACAGACTCTTCAATAAGTGGTGCTGGGAAAACTGGACAGCTACATGTAAAAGTATGAGATTAGATCACTCCCTAACACCATACACAAAAATAGGCTCAAAATGGATTAAAGACCTAAATATAAGGCCAGAAACTATCAAACTCTTAGAGGAAAACATAGGAAGAACACTCTATGACATAAATCACAGCAAGATCCTTTTTGACCCACCTCCTAGAGAAATGGAAATACAAACAAGAATAAACAAATGGGACCTAATGAAACTTCAAAGCTTTTGCACAGCAAAGGAAACCATAAACAAGACCAAAAGACAACCCTCAGAATGGGAGAAAACATTTGCAAATGAAGCAACTGACAAAGGATTAATCTCCAAAATTTATAAGCAGCTCATGCAGCTCAGTAACAAAAAAACAAACAACCCAATCCAAAAATGGGCAGAAGACCTAAATAGACATTTCTCCAAAGAAGATATACAGACTGCCAACAAACACATGAAAGAATGCTCAACATCATTAATCATTAGAGAAATGCAAAACAAAACTACAATGAGATATCATCTCACACCAGTCAGAATGGCCATCATCAAAAAATCTACAAACAACAAATGCTGGAGAGGGTGTGGAGAAAAGGGAACAATCTTGCACTGCTGGTGGGAATGTGAATTGGTACAGCCACTATGGAGAACAGTATGCAGGTTCCTTAAAAAGCTACAAATAGAACTACCATACGACCCAGCAATCCCACTACTGGGCATATACCCTGAGGAAACCATAATTCAAAAAGAGTCATGTACCAAAATGTTCATTGCAGCTCTATTTGCAATAGCCCGGAGATGGAAACAACCTAAGTGTCCATCATCGGACGAATGGATAAAGAAGATGTGGCACATATATACAATGGAATATTACTCAGCCATAAAAAGAAACGAAATTGAGCTATTTGTAATGAGGTGGATAGACCTAGAGTCTGTCATACAGAGTGAAGTAAGTCAGAAGGAGAAAGACAAATACCGTATGCTAACACATATATATGGAATTTAAGAAAAAAAAAATGTCATGAAGAACGTAGGGGTAAGACAGGAATAAAGGCACAGACCTACTAGAGAATGGACTTGAGGATATGGGGAGGGGGAAGGGTAAGCTGTGACAAAGCGAGAGAGAGGCATGGACATATATACACTACCAAACGTAAGGTAGATAGCTAGTGGGAAGCAGCTGCATAGCACAGGGAGATCAGCTTCGTGCTTTGTGACCGCCTGGAGGGGTGGGATAGGGAGGGTGGGAGGAAGGGAGATGCAAGAGGGAAGAGATATGGGAACATATGTATATGTATAACTGATTCACTTTGTTATAAAGCAGAAACTAACACACCATTGTAAAGCAATTATACTCCAATAAAGATGTAAAAATAAAAAGGATCTGCTAAAATTTCTAAATCTGTAATCTGTGATGGGTACATGGATGTCTACTATGTTACTTTCTGAACTTCGATATGCTTACAATATTTCATAATTCAAAACAAAACATATTAAGAAAAAAAGGCACACAAGAAATTTCACACTTATGGCCGCATATGTAGGGACTCCACTTAACAGTTGAAGACCTTAAAAATAACTATGGGACCGAACAAATAATTTCTACTAACGTGCAATTAACTTTATGTTCAACCTTTGTATGTAATATCTCTCAAAGGATACACAAGAAACTGGTAACCAGCAGTTGCTTTGTTAGGAAAAACAGTGAAATGAACCAGTAAGCAGGTGTGTGAGACAGCTTTTTACTGTGTTCTATTTTGTAATTCTTGAATTTTTTCCATTTGAACCTTTCCAAAGTATGTAATTTCACATATGTAACAGAAAAAAGGGATTTAAATATTTTCCTCCATAGTGTCTTTCTTCTTTTTACATGTAAATGCTCTGGGAGGAGTAACACAATGAGTCCATGATATTCTTGGGTAAATTAGTTTACAGATGATATTCTTCCATAACAGAGTATCAAATACCTGCCACAAATACCACTATTTACTACTCCATTGCTAATTTAGGTGACACCCTTTCCTGTTGAACCTAAAAACTCCTCAATGGAATGCTCCAGGCAGTCATTGGCAATTGATCAAAGCCTCCAATGGGTACTTGACAAACTTGCTCGATACTTGTTATACTTGCTTGATACTTACCCTGTTCTATAATATCAATACATTTATAGAAGAAATGAGAGAAAAACTGCACAAGAAATTTTGATCTTCAGTAGAAAACTATGCATTGTCTAAAAGACACTGTTTCAGGTTATCTGACTTTAGTCTTCATTGTCTTTGAGCTATTTTACAGCTCTGTAAAATGTACGTAACTGATAAAGATACAACTTCTGTCCTGTGAGAGAGTTAATGGACTTCCCTCCCCAGCGCTGGAAAAACAAGCTTTGCCTTCATTTGCCTGCTTGTTTCACTGTTCCTAATTTATAAATCCATCTGTTTTACAGATTCTCTTTTGACCAGTTTTAACATCTGCCTGTTTCCCTCATTGAATGTGTTAAATAAAATCTTTAACCCATGTTCATTTTTATATATGTACAAGAGTCATGATTTTACCTTTTTTAAAAATTATCTTTTAGAACATTGTAGGGTAAAAAAATGAAAAGGGGTATGTCAAAAGAGCAGGAGAGACATCTCCTTTAGGACTTACTGTAATATTTTACTTTACAGGAAGATTTCCTGCCCTGCTAGTCAAAGGAATATTCCAGCAGTGTACAAAGCTGTCTGGATTCAAGGGCTTTTTTTCTTAAAATATACCAACATGAACGAAGGGGAGATAGCTGAGCAACAATATGGAGAATAATCAAAATTAAAATTCAACATCCTTTGTCCACAGGGGCACTGCCCAGTTTATCCAAATACTAGTTATATAAAATTCACAGGCACAAACTAAAAGCATGTTTTCTTCTAAGATTTCTAAAATCTTAAAACCATTTGTTTGCTTTTAAGATTTTTGAAACATTGGCTTATTTCTATCAGGTTTCTTCCAGATCAACTTTGGCAGTGAAGCTTTAAGTCCATTTACAGGATTCTGGGTGCAGACTGAGAAGAGCAACTTTCCAACTGGGAAAATTTATGTATGCCATCAAAGGCCTTCCCCCACTGCACTCCCCGCCCAAGGCACCCGCACACCCCCAGTTCACGAGCCTTGTTTCTATACCAAGGGAATAAAGGCATGTGGTGTTTCTTTGGTTTTATACCACTATAGCAATATGACAAAGAACTCCCGTTTCTACAAACAACATTAACTAAGCTACAGTTTTACTTAACACTGACCTAGCTGCTTAAGAAAGTAAAAGCTACCTCAAATTATTTTCAAAGAAATATATAAACAACGCTAGTCCCTAGTTTTCACAAAGGATGTATCTAATTAAGGCTTTTTGAGATTGTGCCACACACCCTCCCCCCCAGACCTGCTTCCTAGAGTTACTTTTAACTGCAGAGCTTTCACAACGGATAGAAAAGAGAAAGGAACAGAAGATTTGTAAATACACAGCCACAAAGGTCTGAGCTCATCCTCAGTGTCCCCTGGGCACACTCTTGGAGAGCGTCTGGGCCAATTAAGGTGATTGTGGAGGTCATAATCACTGTGAGCTTGCTGGGAAGTTCACGTGAATATTTGAATATTAATGCATGTAATATATGCGGAATTAATTTTCAGGAGCCAGACTACATTGTTTACGTAGCATTGGAAATTTCACTGCCTAGATTGTGTGTGTACACTTCTGAATACAGAAACAAAAGGAACAGTTAAGACCATATTTAATGGGGTCCTAAAAGCAAGTTTTCAATGTGGAGCACCATGATAAGAAAGGTAGCAATTTCGCTTTTGGTAAAAATGATACATTTTTTCCTCTGGATTCTCTTCTTATCTCCCTTTTCAGCTATCCATTCTCAAAGATCATTTGGTTGTTGCTGAAGTTATTTATTGTTCATTTTAGAACTAAACAAAATTTACTTGGTAGCAGAAGTGTCAGGTGATTTCATATTTTATTAACTTCATGTTTTAGATAAGAAAATTGACCAAGAGAAGGTAAATCACTGGTTAACCCAAAGTCACAAATGACAGGTTTAAGGTGTGAACTCACATATCCTGACTTGGTTTTACCTGTCAGATCTGTAAAGTAATTTTGTTGAAGTTTCTTTAGTATTTTCCTTGTTAAAGGTATTTGTATTTGGAGAATCTTATCTTTTGCAGTTGGTCATGTCTCCATGCCTACACACAGGCAGCTATGTATTGCTCCAAAATATATCTCATATTTATATACTAATCTCCATTTCCATTACTATCACCCTAGTTTAAGATGAAATTATCTCTCACATGACCTACTGCAGTATACTGCCAACTAGTCTCTCTCCTTATTTCTACTCTTCCCTTCCCTATATTTTTTTTCCTTAACATAAATCAGATTGTGTGATAACTACTGTTAAATTCTTCCAATGATTTCCCATGGTCCTGAGAGTAAAATTCAAATTCCTGGCCATGATCTATATGACCTGATTCCTGGCCCATTTCTCCAATGTCATATCCTACTTTGCACTTCTCTCCCACCAACTATTTATACTGCAGTCACACTGACCTTTTTTCTATTCAGCAAATATATCAAATCAATTCTGTCTCAGGGCCTTTCACTATCTGTTTCAGTTTCTAGCCAATTCAAGTTTTAACTCAAATGTCACCTCCTCAGGGAAGCCTTCATCTCTATCAGAGTTCCTTATTTTAGTTTCTTTATAATGCTTATTACTATGAAATCTCATTCATTTACTTGTTGCTTATTTTCTGTCATTCTCTTGTAGAAGTCTGTCTTCTTTTACTCACCACTGTATCCCTTGCTTATGAAAAATTCAATAAATATTTGTTGAATATATGAATGTGTGAATGAATGAATGAAGTTGCCAAGGCCCAACTGGTTAACATTTCACAAATAGTTATTGTGTGTTGGTGAGGGAGGGACAACAAGGAAGAGATTTTCATTCTTAGCAAGGGGAGTGGCTTGTTGGAACCCTTTGAGAATACATTTATGCATAAAATTTCCTCAAGCAATTCCCTGAAGCTCATCCTTGACTCCCTACAAGGCCATGGAACCCAAGTTTAGAAACTCTTTTTTAGTATATGGTCTAATATATTATCTTGGCTTATATTAATCTGAATAATTTTACTTTTGTTTAGTCCTCCCTCCCCCTCTTCCATCTCCTTGCAATCTAAACTCAAATCATACTGGATTATTTTCAATTATAGACTCTTACTAGGCTTTCACTTGCCTCTAGACTCTTCTCTTCCCTCCACCTAGAATCCTCTCCAAACCCCCAACCCCAACCTTCATCTAACTCTCACTCATTTTTTAGGTCACTACTTAGACATCATTTCCTCTGGGAAGTCCTCTCTGACAATTAAGCATGAGTTTAGAGGCATAAAAGAGATCCACAGTTTATTCTGTACTTCTCCTATCAAAACACTTCCACAAAGCACTGTGTTTGTCAGTTTATATTATGCACACTCATAAGGTCAGGGAATATGTCTGTTTTATTCACCATGGTATCAATAGTGCCTAGTATAATGCTCACATGATGAGGATCCAATTAATATTAGGGAATTAAAATAAAGTCACTTTTATTGGCCTCTTATTTATTTCTTTCTTATAAATGGTGGTTATTTCATATCAGAAAATAGATATGTTTTATCAGTCATATTTTATAGGGCCTTCAAATTAGAAGTTCCAAATTTGGTCACAAATTTTATTTCTGACTTTAAGGAAAAGCTTTTCAGAGACTAGTACAAGTTGTGTCAATGTTTAAATTGTATCTTTCAAATATTTTGAAACAGTAAAATAAAAGGTAGTAAAATAAGTAATATGTGTAGTTGCAGTAAAACAGGTCTCTCTACTGTCACATTCATATCAATACTGAATTTGCCTGTCTGTAAGAGATATTGTTATCTAACAAAAACCTGAGGCTGTATAAATCACTCATTCTGCTTCTGAACTAAGCCAGCTTAAAAAATTTCCTGAACAAAGTAAAATAAAGCAATAATATAGCATGGATTTATATTGGAGGAGACCAATGAGCCTGATAAATTAAGTGTGATCAGGAGGCAGAACTAGCAAGAAATTTAGGGTAATGATAAATGTTGGTACTAATCTCTACATGACTTCCTCTGTGTCTTCCTAGTAGCGAAAACACTTCTAAAGGCAAAGAATTTTAATACTCTATTAAGAAAAACTCCTAATAATACTACACACTTCTAGTCCCATTCATCTCCAGAGGGCCTTAATATACTCCCCTTTTCTCATTTCACATACATAGGACCCCAACGAAGGAGTTGCTTTGTACTCAGAATTCCCAATGCAATGGTTCTAGTATTATGGATGATAGCCATCATTTTGTAAAAACATGTATGATTGCTAAAAAAACTCATTTTTTAGTTTATATGAGAACCAGAGATGAAATATGAATATGAGCAAAATAAGCCAAATAACAATTCAGAGATATGGCTTAGAAAAATGAAATAAAATGATGTGTTTACATAAATTATAAGCACTCCAGGGCTGGGCTATTATTCTTTCTCCAGCACTGTCAACCATTTATATAGCATTTTGCACACTTGTGGCAATATAGAATGAATAATAATAATTAATACAGTATGTTTGTTCTGAATTCTACAGACTTCTTATCAGATTCTTGCTGCCTAGTTTTCTTTTTAAGTCAATTCATAATTGACCATATGTATTTCCCAATACTTGCCTGTTAGGCTTCTTTCTCTCTTACAAACCAACTAGTGATTATTTTGGACAAATATCTGCTATATCATTACTAGCAAGGCATGGACTTCAAAGAGTTCAACTTGGATACTGTTGAAATGATTGGAATTCTGGCCAAGAGCTTTAACCTCAAAGGGGTGTGATTTCAGTGATTTCTGGTTTCAGACAGCTCAGAAATGGAAAAGAGAAAGTGGGAAATGGGTAGGGGAGTAAGGAGAAAGGGTAGAGAAACTAATTATGAGGCCATACCAGTAAAATACCAAGACACGAAAACTCAAAGGTATCTTTTTTTACCTTCTTAGCAACTTACTTGTTGAAGGAATCAACAAATGAGTGCAGAGAGTCCCTATTGAAACAGCTTTCTGACTTCCTGACTCAAATGTTTTCCCTCGCCAATCTATCCCATACTTTTGCCAGAACAAGCTTCCAAAAATATAGTTCCAGCAATAGTTTTCCTTTAATTTTAGAAGAAAATCAAGCTAATCACTGCCTGTACAATAACTCTTTAGCATGGCCCCCCAGGTCCCAGGCCTACCTTTCTAGCTTGATCTCCTTCCACACCCCTCCACACATCCTATGTGCACGCAATATTAATCCTCCCTGAATTCCCTCAAATATCCCTGGATCTTCAATATCTCAGTGCCTTTGTGTTCATTACTCACCCTGTAACACTCTTCCTCACTTTGAGAACCTGGAAAACTTAGCACTCAAGATGCAGAACAACTGTCACCTCCTCCATGCTATCTTTCCTGACTGTTCTCTTCTTAAGTTATCTGTTTCCTCCTTATCAATTCTTAGTTCATATTACAAGCCATTAACCACATGTGCATGTTATTTGCTTTATGTGGTAGATAGAGTCTCCTTCACTAGACCAAGCTCATAGGCAGAGATGATCTTCTTCAGTTCTGAGTAGAGATGATCTTATTTAGCCCTGGGTCAAGCATAGTGTCCCACACATAGTAGGTACTAAGTAAATATCTGTTTAATAAAAACACTGAAATGAAATATGAAAATTATATATGTTTTATATATATATATTTTTTAAAACAAGTAATACAATTAAACTCCTGCCAATTTAAATCACCCACTGTTCTCAGCATTTGCCTCCAAACAGAATAACAAACAATAAATGGCTGGTAGAAACAATTAGCCTATAAAGCAGGTGCTGGCTCAATCCCTCAACACATTGTATAAAGAAGTTCCATTCTGGGGTTCATTCAGTTTGTGAAGCCCAGAAAGGGACTCCCATCCCCACTTGAGCAGTAAACATAAACAATACCAAGAGCTAAATCCAGCAGGCTCTAAGTGCACTTAAGTCTCATTCAAAGTCAAGGGAAATTATGCATACATGAGAAGTAGAAGGGGAAGGGAGATGATAAGGAAGGTGGCTTGCTGCTTCCTGGAAAACAATCAAGAAAAAGACCACAAAGGTTCAGTTCCTGAGAAAATTGTCACCTATTTGCTGTCACTTTTTCATCTTCATAGGAATTTATTGGATTAGGAAAGACCTTTGCTATTCCACATTATCACAAGCTCCCAGTTGCCTTTGCATTAGTTTATGCCCGAGCTTCCTGGTTAATTGTGGCAGGCAAGCAGCAGGCTGCACAGATGTCAGATGTCATACTCTATCAGATGAAGAGGTTCCTGCCTCAGGCTGTTTATATATGACCTACCAGGATTTCCTGCTGCATGATGAAATAATTAGGGGGCCGCCATGCAGGGAATAATGTTGCAAGTAAGTTGTAACTGCATTACATTAAAAAACGAAAACGAAACATTTGGCCTTATCTGCATCAGAATCTTCCTAAGGTTTACTGTGAACATTCTGTTCCTTATTTTTATAATATTCACATGGGTGCTAATTTAATGTTCACTGGAGAACACAATAAGTTTAGCAAGCCTTTCTTTAATGCTTGTTCTGCAATTTGAGTCAAGAGTAAACAGGGTGAGGAGATGTCTTTTTTTGTGTTTAATTTTCTAAATAAAGTTTGTCTTTTGCCTCTTATAACAAACCAATTCTACAGACTGAACAAAGTCTGGATGGTCTTTAAAAAAATTTAGTAATATTTTCTAAATTGATTAATTCTTAAGTCTTATTGAGTTTTTATTGTCTTACTAAATTCTAAATTCTGACTTTCTGACCCAGAAAAACGTATATATCCTGTTTATAATGTAATATTTTTTAATGGTTTTATCCATAGGAGCATAAGACTATAAGCTCTTACCCACATACGGTTTCCATGATTCAAGGGAATTATCCTGTATACAAACATGATTCAAGATTAAGAGCAAAAAATTCTAAGTGACTTTTATCATTAAAATTAAAAGGTTAGTAATGATCTCATGAATCTAGCAACAATAGCTGGATAAATGGAACAATTCAGACTAAGTTATATTAGCATGTTTTCCACCATCATCCTATGTATCCCTGTTTTAGTTCTTAACACCTTCCCTAGTAATATTGTAAACTCCCTGAGGGCTTGCATTTTTGTATCTCCCATTCCTAGTACATACTTAGCACAAGTTAAGTACTCAGTAAATTTTTGTTAAACTGAATTATACAGTGTGGAGTGAGGAATGCAGAACAAGGGATTAAGAAAAAGGTAACAATCAGGATGATTCCTCACTCCTCCATATTTTTTTTTTCCTGTGTAAATACAATGTAATCTTTCCATGTAAGTACAATATCATCTTTGTCCCCCCCAACATCCTCCCTACTATAATTCTACAAACATTTGTGATTCCCAGCCCCTTCATCTGAAAAGTGGGCTTAACACTCACTGTTTATTTATAGGAGTATAATTCCTATCATAAATTTCTAAGGAAAATGAAAATCCATCTGAGCTTTATTGCTTGAAGATCACACAGACATGAAAGTGGCCAGGTGGATTCCTAGAGAACCCAGGGAACACAGTTTTAGAGCAGAGGGAGTTTTCATATTGCATTTCTAGGAAAGGTTTAAGAAAAACAAGAGACTGTGAAATGTATAAGAACAGCAAATAGTTTTTGCCCCAAGTGTCAACTCTGATCCATTAATAGCTACCGTGCAAAGAAGCAGCATCCAAGCTGTGTGAGAAAGTACAATAATTGATTAATGGAGTCTGCCTTGGCCTTGGAACAGGTGGCAATATGAGTGCTATCTGCCATCCTAGCAGCTCTTCCTAACAATCGAGAAAGCTGCAGTTATTTTAGAGGAGAACTGGGGAACAAAGAGACATTCAAACAAGAATCTCTGAAGAATAGCAAGGTTCAGTAAGGCATGATGATACCCAAGTGTTGCCCTCCTTGCCTTGTTTAATAAACATCTACTGAGCACTTACCTCTCAAGTAATGCTCTCTGGCCTTAGGAAATTAATGGCCACCTATAGGAGGCAGACAAATAAATAAAAATCTTAATATTATGTGATTAATAACATAAAAGTCTACAAAGAATTTTAAAGGAGTTCCAATTGAAGTGACTAACCCTGGCTGAGGTGAGGGTGAGGAGACGGATGTCAGGAAATGTTTCCCAGAGAAAGGGATCATGTGAACAAAGCTTTAAGGATAAGTGAAAATTAGCCAGGCCAAAAAAGAAGGAAGAAGAAGGAGGAGGAGAAGGAGAAGGAGAAAAAGGAAGGGCATTTTGGGCAGCATCTGCAATGACATTCAAGGAAATGTCATCCTTAGTTCAGTTGCACTGCTTAGTTCAAGTGCATACAGAGGATGGTTAGAGATAAAGCCAGAAAGGTAAGAACAGTCAGGACTCAAAGGACTTTGTATACCAATCCAAAGAGACCAGAGAATTTTAAGCAGGGCTGTGGCTTGCATCTTTTTTGGCTTGCATCTACTATCCCTTCTCTACTGTCTCTGTTCCCTCAATATATAAATGTATCAATATCTCTCCTCCTTTAAAAAGAAAGTATCTTTTGATCCTACATTTCTGTATCTTTTCCTATATTTTTCCTTCTGTTCCCAACCAAATAGCCAAGCTTCTTTATCGGTCTCTATTATTATGTAAATAATATTCTATACTTGCAGCCTCCACTTCACATTTACTGTTAAACCTATCACAATATTGTCGCACTGCTCCAACCAACTTCATGAGAGAAGTCTTCAGTTAACTCTGTTGTTTGTTCTAACAGACATGAGCCTAAAGTGGGCCCTTAGTGATACCTGGTATGACTGATGAGCAAGCATTCTTCCCTGGCTTCCAGGACTCCATTCTCTTGCTTTTCCCCTTACCTCTCCAACTTCCCTGAGTCTCCACTGTGAGCTCTGCTTCCTCTACACAGACCTGAGATGTTGATATTACCCAGAGTTCCAACCTCTCCCCTTTCTCAATATGAATTCCTTTCTATTCTTTAAGATGCCAACAAAACACCATCTCCTCTGTAAAGATTGCTCCCTAAGTACTTTGTTTTTGCAGAAAGGGAAGGAGGGTCAGTCACTGTTACCTTCTGCATAGAAATTTCAACTCTTAGAGCTCTAAAGGGTAGCAACCCCTCATGTTACAAATGGGGAAACTGAGGCTCAGAATGGCAAAGCAGTTGACCTAAACTCAAAACTCAAGAACAGATTTTCAAAATTCTGGTTTCCTATTCTTTCACAGCCTGCCTGCTCCATTTTAAGCAAAACACTCAAATAAACAGTATGAAAATTAGGAAAGTGTATGTACTCAACAGTTCTGAATTTATGAATAACTGAATCACAGAGGAAATGAAACAATTACTTTGTACAAATTCAGGTGCGTTGTGTTTCTCAGGAGTGTGAAAGCTGAGCAACACCCTACCTTGCTAGAGATGAAGTAAATTTCTAGAAGGAACATTCCCCTGAGCTGCAGAAGCCTCTGGGAAATGTGTTTAATCCAGTCGGGAGATCCTGAGAAATGCAAATTACCCACTTGAAATAAGAAAGCACCTATTGTTCAGTCTTGATTGCCTCTGCAGGACTATAGGCAAGGGGAAAAAACAAAAAACAAAAACAAAAAAACCTTGAAGAAGAAGGGAATCTAAGTAAATTGAACACATACAGGAAAAATAAAAATGAAGCCAAACCCCAACGGGGGGTTAGGCTGCTGCTAGGCTTAGCATTTATCATCTGCTAAGCAAGTAGGGGTTATAGAGCAAAAACCATTTATGATTCTGAACCCATTATAATTTCACTATCTGTGTTCCTTTTTGTTGTCCCCTATTTCCTCATAGATGTGATAAATCTGAAATCTTTCACTTGTCCTGTGGAGCCCTACCTCACCATTAATGAATACAGAGAGTGAGAACAATTAGAGGTGTCCTTACAGATATAAAATACTGTATATCAGAGAATATACTTAGAGCAATAGGAAAAATAATCGTTTTCACTTTTTTCCTTCATTTAGACATGTCCTTCATTTAATTTTTTTTGTTCTTATCTTGCTTCTGCAAGTTCTGTTCTTTTGCCTTGGAAGGAAATATGCTGATTTTTATTTTATTCCTAACTCAATTTTTTTTGCAAGAAAAGACTTAGTCACAAAAAAAGTATTAAAACTTTCAAAGTCTGAGTTTAGAACAAAGTGAATCCTTCAGGAGAAAATAAACAAGGTGCCACTTTTTCTAACTTGTTCACCCGCTGAGAAATAAAAGATCTTGGTATTTAAACTTGAAACTTCTTTCGTCTCTTTATCCCATCTTCTTTTCATCTTTATAAACAGAAGAAAGTCTATAATTACTATACTAACAAAGAATACAGCTGAACTACACACAGGTTAAACCATTCTAAATAAAGTAGAGAATAATAAATAATAGAATAGTCAAAGGAGTTACCATAATAAACACATGAAGAGTAATACCACATCCTACAACGTAAAATGTCTCCCATTTCTAAGTATTTTAAACTTCCTGAGTGGAAAGAGACCTTAAAAAGCATAAGCTAGCCATCTATTTTCGTAGAAACTACAGAGATCATATAGTCAGCCTCTTTGCTAAATTTAAAATCCCCACTAATAATACTAAAGATAGTAGTAGTAATGATGGCAGTGGTGGTTGTGGTAGTTTCAGCAGTTACCATTCATGGAATAGTTACAGTGTGTCAGGTACTACGCTAACTGCCATAGGCACATTATCTCATTTAATCCTCATAATAGTCCTGCTGGGTGATTATTATCCCCACTTTACAGATGAATATACAGGTACATTTCTGATTAGTGGCAGGCCAGCTTCTCCTGGAACATTTTTAGTGTTAGAAAGCTTATTACCTAATAAGGCAGCCCTTTCTATTTTAAAAGAGTTGTGGTTGAAAACTATTTCCCAAGTCGCTTACATGAAAACTCCGGTCATTCATCTTAGTTCTCTTAAGGAAATAAGTCCCATATTTCTTCTAATTCACACCTCTTCAGATTTTTTTTTAACTGCCATCATGATGTCATTTGGGCTAACTAACCTGGTTGGGTGTCACTGCAACTAGGCCCAGCACCAAAGCTAGGCCAACCAATTTAAGTCCTCCATTGAAAACTCAGTCTTGAGTCAAACTCTGAAACAAAACTAGCCCTTAATCAGGAGAACTATAGAGACTGCTGCAACCCGCCGTACCCTTTATCACAGCCAGTTAACCCTAACACTGGCCTTTTTCCAGTTTATGGCCCTTGTTCCTATGACAAATATGTCTTAATTTTGTTCTACTCTGAGTGATTTCTAATAAGAAATGCAAGGCATTAGCAAACTCTACCGGGCAGATAATTCGAGGTATCACTCTGTACCCTTTAAATAGTATCTTGCTAGCAATGTTCACTGTATTTTAAAAGAATTGAGCACTTACTATTCTAAGTACTTTATAGTAACTCACTTAATTCTGGCAACAATCGTATGAGATGGGTATTGTTATTATCACCACTTTAATAATGAGGAAAGTGAGGCACAGAAAGAAGTTGGCTAACTTGCGCAAAGCCCTGTAGTCTTGCAAATCCAGGAAATCTGACTTTAGTACTTTTAATCACTACATTATGCTGCCTTCCAGTAGATACTAAACTCTTCCCATGCTGGGATCTAGGAATTGTTTCTGATAGTTTGGCGTGTTTCAGAAATTTCCCAGAGAAAAGAGCTATCTGGAGCAGCAAAGTGCTTTTCCTGGGCCTTACCACTTCCTCTTTTGTGAACTAACACATCTTTCTATTTATAAGGATGCCCACTGGGTGGGCTGAGAGCAAGGAGACTTTGACTCAGCATTCAGGAATCAAATGCAGGCTGACCAAGGAAAGAATCAGTCCGAACAAGGCCTTCTTGAGAAGTTGAGAAAGAGGGATGCCACTGCTTCTTGTGGTATGGAAGATACAGTTTACAATGTATATTACTGAGACCACCACTGCCACATGCAGCTATTCTCTGAAATTAAAAACCATTGGTCAACTATATCTGTATTTGGTTCAATCTGTATCTTTTCAAATCTGTCTGCTATCAGCTATAGTCAGGAGGTTAGGTCTGCTTACTGTCCTGTATCTGAAAATACAAAAATTCCAGTTGTGCTTGGAGTGGAGCCCACTGGAGTTTTATAGCCATGTTCGAAGCCCACAGCTATAGTTAGTATAGCTATATAAACTAGAGACATTTAACCTTATGGCCTTTCTTATCTGAACTGTGAGGATACAGTATAAGAAGATAAACTCTGCTTTTCATATTCAATACAGTTATGGAAATTGAAGAAAACAAAAATGACTCTTTACAGGGATTTTTCTGTTCCCTTCGGAAAAAAAAAAGAAAAGTAAGGAAAAAATCAGGCTACTTTTAAGATATCTCACCTTCTATTCAAGTGCAATTTTATATCACACTCAATTGTCCACACAATGTAATAACAATCCATCTGAAGAGTTAGAACTCAAAGAAAGAACTCTATCTATTTTGACCAACCTAATTATAACTGAATGAGTAGTTCAGTCATCTTAAGAGAAAGTTTATAGTAAGCTATCCCACATACAGGCAATTTTAACATAAACCATTCTCTCAACTTAACTAAGCAGTGAGATACTTATTTTAGAACGGAATGAATCTTCCAGATCTTGGCTCTGTCTTTCCTTCTTGGCTCCCTCCTATTTGCAGCCTGTTGTTGGTTACGTTTTCCCCCTTCACTTCCTTTCCTCCACTCCCACTCAATCCCAACCCCTAAAATACAAATATTTCTTATACATCGGACTTCATTTGGCAAGCTAGATTACTGATTCAGGCATTTTTTTTCTTTTTTGATTAAAAAAATATCACTTATCAGTTAGTTTTCTGTCCCTAAATCCCTATGCTGTGATAGGGAGAGATGAGGAAACTTTATTCTGCCATTAACTTTTTAAAGCAAAACACACCTAATTACCATGTACACACATGCGCACACACAGACACCTTCCCCCCGACACACACACACACCCTAAATCCCACAATCTTCTCAAGTTTCCAATGGATAATAATTTCTTTTTTCTAACAATACAAATATGTCTTCACTTTTCGAAAATATATGAACCATTTATCCATGTGTACCTTTACTGCTGTGAAAAGAAGACGGAGTATACTGAGAACTCAAGAGCCTTCTTCATCCTTGTCATGTGATAATTCTGAGTAGTCTGAAAAGAGCGGCATTTTCTCCATAAACGTGTGTTGTAGCTCTGGCTACATGTGCTCTTGTAACATTTTTTCATTCAATAAATCATCCTCCCAAATAGTCTCTCACAGCCTATTAGCACCTCTCCACAAATTTTAGTAGTCCAGAGCCCCCGAAATATTTCTTAGCATCCCAGTAGTAGGTTTCTTACCCAGTTCATCAGCATTTCACCTTCTGGAAAACACAGAAGAGAACAAATTCTCTGACCTGTGGGATAGAATTAGGTTCATGAAAACCTGTCAAGATAAATCCACCAGCTTCTATGGGAGAAAGCATGCAGTAGTGGAAAGTAGCAATATTCACCTTCTCAGCTTCTCCATTCTCTGGTGTATATAACTTTATTTGGAAATGGAGCCTGCTGTAGTCAGTAATCCAGAAACAGTTTTTTGTCCCTTTTTCAAAGTAGAGAGAAGTCCTGGAGGTACTGAGAAAACCATGTGCTATGGCTACATAATAATCTTCTTGATTCAAAGCTGGTCTTCTGCCTATAGCAGTGCAGGTTGGGCACAAAAGTACCCAGCCAAGGGAGCAAGTGGGGCTAAAACCCAGCTTTATTCAACTGGACAAATCCTGTACCCTCAGGCTATCACTGCTGAAAGGAGGCACCTTTTACTAATCTGTGCAAAGGCACTAATGGGCTAGAGGTGACTCTAGAGTCAAGGGCCATATCTGCCCCATCTACCACCACATCCTTGGCATTTTGAGTTGTCCACGGCACATAACAGAAACTTAATATTTGGAAAATGAAGGAAATAAAGAATCTCTATGTGAAGTGTCTGCAAGTGCAAAAGCTCAAGCAAAGGACCTGAGATAAGTGCTCCTTTCTTTGGCTTTAGAATGTGCACTGTTGGACATGGAAAGTCAAGGAGAAAAGAAAAATAAGCATTGTATGTTGCCATTGTGTTTTTATTAATATATAAAAAAACATGACAAACAAATTGTGTTGAGGTATATTAGACTACAACGTAATTTTTATCATTCTGACACCTTATTAGTCTAGCTAAATGTTTTTTAGGCCAAAGTATGTATGACTCTTCATTATTAAAAAATGAAGGAAAATATTTTAATTTAGCAAAATGCCATATAAACATATAAGAATACAATGCACTTCATCAAAGGTACAACTGTATGCTTTCCACTGTAACTCAACACCAAAACAAGTAGTATGATTTTTAAGTTAGGGAGGGAAACAAAACTTTTGCAAACCTACACCTACTGTATTAGGTTCCCCTGACTGTTATAACAATTTGCCACAAATTTGGTGACTTAAACAGAAACTTATTCTCTCATAGTTCTGTAAGTCAGAAGTTCAAACTCAAGGTGTCACAGAGCCACACTGTTTCTGGAGACAGAGGAGAATCCATTCTTTGCCTCTTCCAGCTTCTAGTGGCTATTGGCATTCCTTGGCTTATGGCCACATCTCTCTATTCTGCCTTCAGGTTGCCTTGTTCCCGGTGTGTGTATCTTCTTCTGTTCTGTCTGTTTAATCTCCTTCTGCCTCTCTCTTATACAAATATGTGATTGCATTTAGGGCCCACTAGATAATTTGGGATAAGCTCTTCCTCTCAGGATCATTAATTTAATCATATCTTCTGCTATATACGGTAATATTCAAGGATCTAGGGATGATGCAGTGAATATATCCTTGGGGGTGCCATTTTTTTGCCTATCACACCCACATATTATATTTTACTACTATTATATTATCTGAATAAATTTTATATTCTTCTCAGTTTTCATGGTTCTGTAAATAGATTATAGTAGTTTTAGGAACCCTCTTGAAACAGCAAAAATTCCTTATTTAAGACACCAGAATTTTTCATTTAAAATCTGAGAGTCCTACTTCGATTTCAATGCTTACAGAACATTTTCACTTATATATGGTGATTCGCGTATACACAATCTGAACTAGATAATTTTGTACAATCCTGAAATATTCTTTACAGATATTATAAGGAGCTTTGTTACATAGCTATTGTTGGGTTGATGGTGCCAAAATATCAGGTAAATACACACTCTGACAAGCCAGCCTTTGCCGCTTTGTCAAATTCAGCTCTCATCTCAGAAAACGTTAATGAGCTGAACCAACTGGTACTTTGCATACTGCCAAAATTGTGTGTTCATATTAGAATTTTAACCAATAATGATGATGGTGATATCTACTCTCTATATTAACAACTGTAGTGGAATTCTTTAAAATATTTTGAGTAAAGTTAAGTGAGAAATTAGGGATAAAATAAAAGGAAAGGTGTTAGCTGTCCACACAGATGTGAAAAGGGCTAATAACATAATACCTGTATCTTTACCCTGAGAGGTTACTATTTGTTGTTCTCAGTGCACCTAGAGCTGAATAGTTTCCTGAATATTGATTTAGACTAGCTAAATTCACCAGAGGCTGATTCGTGAAGCAACACATTCATTTATAATGAGGAATATGTTTTTTCCAGTGACCATGGACAGAGGTCTATTATTATTATTCAGGGAAGTAGATCTTCCAAATCAAAATATCCGGAAGACTGACTTAATCAGAAAGTAGTTGGTAAGCAAGAATCTGAGCAAATTGAGTTTGGAAGAGTATTTTATCTAAACCATGGACAACTTCAGGCACATATTAATGGTTTCTACAGATGCCTAATCTCATATAAAACTCAATAATTCTTACTTGTCTTACATTTAGAAAGCAGTCTTTCTTCCAAGTTTTAGGGGCTCCTCACTTTGCTCCAATGTATTGACTATTCCTTGATTAGTTGGGTAGCAATCGAGTAATTGAGATGGGGCTTTCTAATGCAAGTGTTTTGGCAGCCTTAACAGTAATTCTATTAAATGACTAGAGCAAGTAAATAGATTACACTTAAGGTTGACATGAAAGCTAAAATCACCCCAGCTAATCTCAATAAACAGCTTCAATTTAAAGTTAACCTCTTAACTTTGACATTGATTCTGTCAGTTACTAAAAGCTTAACAAAATGAGGCTACATCTATATTTACAACAAACACCTTTAGTAAATTCAAGAAAATGTGTAGATGATGCAAATGTGTAGATGATGAATAAGAACTCTTCATTCTGAACCAGATCTAACTCTAACGATTCCCAAATGTAAGAAAGAGGTGATTTTTTTGTTTCATTTTTTGTTATTTTTAAAAAGGAATTATAAAATTCCATTGTTCATTTTTATAAGAATAAGAATAAAGAGGCTATCCTTATTATGTGGTCTTATGTCAGTTCACAGAATTGTTCTTGCTCCCCTTTCATCTCCCACTGGGCATAATGTGCTTTTACTTTTAATGGTTTTTTAAATGCCTTTAAGGAATTAGGGTAGTACCAGTTCAATGAAAGACATTGTCCAATAATATAGGGATGGTCCACTAATTTGTCCACAAAATATCTTGAAATGTTGGAATAAACTTTAAAAAATATAAAGTACTGTTGTCCACTGGTAATGTAACCTTGAAATTTTAAGAAAGGAACATCTTGGATCTAGCAAAAAGACACATATGCTGAGTTGCGCCATATTCATTCACTGATTTTATTCAACAAATGTTTATTATGTGCTAGGCAATTTGCTAGGTGGTAGGTATATAATGCTGAGTAAAAATACATAGCCCCTGTCTTCATGAGGCTTACACTTCTAGTAAAGTATTAAACTCAAATTCTATCAGATCAATGTATATCTATATTTTCTAGTCATATTTTGAGACTGCTTTTACAATGGCAGAGTGACACAAAATGAAGTTCTAAAGAAGTGGACAGTGACAATAAATACTGTCTATGAATAACCTAGATCTTGGTATATATGACATAGGGAAGACAAGATGAAGGAAGATATTTGAAGACTGCCGTGTAGAAGCAGAAGTAATTATTCGCTACTCTAAAGGCAGAAATAGATGGATTATAAAATGTTACATTTTGACAACATAAAAAAAACAAAATTTAATAAACTAGAATTGTGCAACAGAGATATCTAAGTAAAGGATATACATCTATCAAAAACCTACAGGAAGAATTATTGTATTAGATGGAAGGCTGGCTCATTGATTGCCAACGTATCTTCCAGTTTTTTTGTTTGTTTGTTTTTTGTATTTTTTTGCAGTACGCAGGCCTCTCACTGCTGTGGCCTCTCCCGTTGCGGAGCACAGGCTCCGGACGCGCAGGCCCAGCGGCCATGACTCACGGGCCTAGCCGCTCCGCAGCATGTGGGATCTTCCCGGACCAGGGCACGAACCCGCGTCCCCTGCATTGGCAAGTGGACTCTCAACCACTGTGCCACTAGGGAAGCCCTAAAATAGTTTTAAGTTGCTTTTCAGCTCAGCTTTCTGCATAACTTAATCTTCAACAGAGAATTTTTTTAACTCAAAGGTGGAAAATTTTTAACATACCATTTCACTAAAATACCGAAATCTAACTTAATTTCTTTACTTAGCTATCATTAACCTATTCTTCACCATTTATGATTTTTAGTAATAAATAAAATTTTTTCTTCCAAAAAGAACATATAAACCTTGTTTTCCACAGCTACACAACCCTTATGTCTCAAGTACTAAGGTTATATTTCAATAAAACTATTTTCATCCTATGGCAATTTTGGTTCAATATTCTGTCAGACTCCATTATTGTCAACATATTTCTAATGGTCATTTCTATTGTTCTATATTTCAGCAAAGGTGATTTATATCACCTGTATAGGGCTGACTTAGGTGTCTAAGATGATACTACAGAAGTAATAGTATGTAACTTCTGAGGCTAGGTCATAAAAGGCACTGCAGCTTCTGTCTTAGGTTCTTGGATCACTTGAAGTAGGGGAAGCCAGCCACCAGGTCCTGAGAACACTCAACCAGCCCAGTGGAGAGGCCCAGGTTGGGGGGAATGGAGCCTTCCCACTGACAACAGGGATAAACTTGTCAGCCTCTTGAGAAAGGCACCTAGGAAGTGAATATTCCAGCCCTAGTAAAGGCTTAAGATGACTACAGGCCAGCCAAAATCTTGACTACAACCTCATGACAGAGCCAGAGCCAGAACCACCAAGCTGAGCCACTCCTGAATTCCTGTCTGGGAGAAACTGTGAGAGATAAAAAATGTTTATTGTTTCTTTAAGTAATTAAGTTTTGGGGTGATTTATTTCATAGCAATAGATAACTAATATGCAGCATTGCCCAGATCCCACATATATTTATGCCATCATTAATATAGAGAAGAACATATATTGCTCACTTTTAAAAGAATTTTTATGATGTTTTTGTTTTGGTTGTTCATTTTATTTTTATGTATCTTTTTTCTCTTAAATCTAACTATTTTAAAGATTAATTGCATAAGAAAATATCCATGGTACAATGTTAAATTTAGAAAAGCAAATTACAAACTCTACACAATATGAATTATTCCAAAATGTTCATTTCTGTCAAAGTGGTGGGATTACACATAATTTTCTTATACATAATATAAAAGTTAATTATTGTTGCCTAACAAACAATCCTCAAAGTTAGTGCTTAAAACAAGACAACAATTTATTTGCTAACAATTCTGCAATATGGACTGGATCCAGCTGGGCAGCTTATGTCTGCTCCATATGGTATTAACTGAGCTTACTCATGCATCTGCAGTCAGTTTGCAGTCTGACCAGAGCTGAAGGATCCACGATGGTTCCATCCACATGTCAAGGTCCTAGGCTGGTATGGCTGGAATGGCTGAATCTCTCTTTGTAGTCTTTCCACAACAGGGCCTCTCTTTCTATAAGATCTCTCATCCTCAAGTAAATTAATTCAGGCTTTTTTACATGGTGTCTCAGGACAAGAAAATGCTGCAAGGCTTTTTTTTTAATATAAATTTATTTATTTACTTATCCATTTATTTATCTATTTACTTATTTTTGGCTGCGTTGAGTCTTTATTGCTGCATGCGGGCTTTCTCTAGTTGCAGCAAGTGGGCTTTCCCTAGTTGCGGCAAGCAGGGGCTACTCATCACGGTGCGCGGGCTTCTCATTGCACTGGCTTTTCTTGTTGTGGAGCACAGGCTCTAGGCACACGGGCTTCAGTAGTTGCAGCACGTGGGGTCAGTAGTTGTGGCTCATGGGCTCTAGAGCACAGGCTCAGTAGTTGTGGCACACACGCTTATTTGCTCCGCAGCATGTGGGATCTTCCCAGACCAGAGATCAAATCCGTGTCCCCTGCATTGGCAAGCAGATTCTTAACCACTGAGCCACCAGAGAAGTCCCTTGCAAGACTTATTTTTTTTTTTTATTGCGATACGCGGGCCTCTCACTGTTGTGGCCTCTCCTGTTGCGGAGCACAGGCTCCGGACTCACAGGCTCAGCGGCCATGGCTCACGGGCCTAGCCACTCCGCAGCATGTGGGATCTTCCCGGACCAGGGCACGAACCCATGTCCCTGCATCAGCAGGCGGACTCTCAACCACTGCGCCACCAGGGAAGCCCCCTTGCAAGAGTTTTTAAAGTCTAGACCTAGAACTTGCATAACCACACTTTCACCCCGTTTTATTATACCAAACCACAAGGCCAGGCCAGATTTAATGTGAAAGAGGACTACACAGGCCTTGAAATCACATAAGCATGGTTCACTGGGAACAAATCTTCACACATATAACATGTGTATTTTCTAAATATTCTAAAATAAAAATACACTTTTTATTTCAATAGAAAAATAATTTTTAAAAATTGATGGCCATAAAGTTAAATTCTTGGAAGAGGGTCATTGTTGAACCTGGTTTAGAGGGAAATAAGTCTCTGATCTCTACTGCCTCAACTGGGAACACAGAGTTCTTTTATTTGATGAATACCTTGGGTTGATGCATACTCAGTTGATGTAAACATATTTAATTATTGTTCTTACACCAATTTCATGTTTAATAGGTATATGTGATGCCTATTTTAAGAATTTCTAGGGATAGAAGCTTTCAATTCAGTCACCATTCTAAATGTTTTGTCTGCAATATTTATGGATGGTTACAAGCAAAGTGGTTATGGTAGAAAAGCTTTGGAGTAATCCATATTGTTATATTTCTAAAAAAAAAAAACTCATGAAAAGGACAAATCCTCATGGGAAACAGGAATTTTTAAATCAATTCACTTTTATTTAAAAACCTATACATGCAAGACCCTAACTTAGGTACCATGAGGAATGCAAAGCAATAAAAGACAAACCCTTGCTTTAATGAACATTAAAAAAATAATAATCAGATCGGATGAGTCCTAAAAGATTGCCACACAATAGCTTTCTAAAACATCTTGTTAATATAAAAGTTATAAATATAACCTTCAAATTTAGCAACTTCTGGGCTTCCCTAGTGGTGCAGTGGTTAAGAATCCACCTGCCAACGCAGGGGACACAGGTTCAAGCCCTGGTCCGGGAAGATCCCACATGCTGTGGAGCAGCTAAGCCCGTGTGCCACAACTACTGAGTCTGTGCTCTAGAGCCCATGAGCCACACTACTGAGCCCATGTGCCACAACTACTGAAGCCCGTGTGCCTACAGCCTGTGCTCCACAACAAGAGAAGCCACCGCAATGAGAAGCCTGTGCACCACAATGAAGAGCAGCCTCCGCTCGCCACAACTAGAGAAAGCCCACACACAGCAACAGACCCAACGCAACCAAAAATAAATAAATAAATAAATTGATTTAAAAAAAAAAAAATTTAGCAACTTCTTTTCTTTCTTAAATAATAGGACTAACGGATCCATGACAGATAGATTTGGCAACAAAACACATGTCTACCCCATAGGTAGTAGTGGCTGTAATAATGGTACTGACTCTTGAAATAGCAGAGGGATTCCTGAGTTGCCCTTTTTTCTTTTCCTTTCCTAGAAGTGGGCCATAACATTTTTGCCTTTCCTATGGCCATGAAGCAACAATCCTGAGCTATAAATTTGACTTCAGCAGGACAGCGGCCCAGAAAGCCAGCATGGTAAACTTGAGCACACCAACCTTCCAGTTTCAAGTCTTTTTCATTTACCCCAAACCATGCTCCAGCCTATTTCAAGATGACTGATGTCACCATAATATTATCAAGAAACAATCCTAGAAGAACTTCACATAAGAAATGAAGCATAAGGAGTTTATACTTTTTAAAATTATGAAGTGTTAGGAATTTAAAAGCTCAGAATAAACTAATCATTAGAAATGCTATAATAATGGGGGCCAGGCTTCCCTGGTGGCGCAGTTGTTGAGAATCTGCCTGCCGATGCGGGGGACGTGGGTTTGTGCCCTGGTCCGGGAAGATCCCACATGCTGCGGAGCGGCTGGGCCCGTGAGCCATGGCTGCTGGGCCTGCGCGTCCAGAGCCTGTGCTCCGCAACGGGAGAGGCCACAACAGTGAGAGGCCCACGTACTACAAAAAAAATAATAAAAAAAAATAATAATAATGGGGGCCACCATTTATTGAACTTTTCCATGTAACAGTTGTCATTCTAGGCACTACAGCTACATTATCAGCAAGAATTCTATGATGAAGATATTATTACAAAACATGCCCCCTTTATGTATGAGGAAACTGTTTAAATGATTTGCCCAAGATCATCCAGGTTGTTAGTGGTAGTGTTGGGATTCCAGTCCAGGTTTGCCTGATGCCAAGTCAGTGCCCTTTTGACTTACATTATACAATATCTTTTTTTTAAATAAATTTATTTATTTATTTTATTTTTGGCTGCATTGGGTCTTTGTTGCTGCACACGGGCTTTCTCTAGTTGCGGTGAAAGGGGGCTACTCTTCCCTGCAGTGCACGGACTTCTCATTGCGGTGGCTTCTCTTGTTGTGGAGCATGGGCTCTAGGCACACGGGCTTCAGTAGCTGTGGCACGCAGGCTCAGTAGTTGTGGCTCGCAGGCTCAGTAGTTGTGGCTCGCCGGCTCTAGAGTGCAGGCTCAGTAGTTGTGGTGCATGGGCTTAGTTGCTCCGCAGCATGTGGGATCTTCCTGGACCAGGGCTCGAACCCGTGTCCCCTGCATTGGCAGGCGGATTCTTAACCACTGCGCCACCAGGGAAGTCCCTATAAAATATCTTCTTAATTTAAGTAAACAATTCTGTCAAAAATTAACCCATTTCATACAAACTACTATTTTAGACATATGAATCAATCTGACATTCTAAATTATTTTACTTGTTTCTTGAGCATATATAAACTGTCGTCATCAACCTGAGAAGTTTTCTACATTTCAGACAGATCACAAGATAAACAAGTTATTCGTCTTCTATTTGTCATCTCTTGGTCATCATCGATATTATCTGTTTTATAATAACAGCTCCCATAAGACAAAAGGTTCAACTGAAATTTATTGACTGAATGCACAAGTTCTATCTTCAGCTTTTTAGTAAATAGTATCAACTCAGAGTACCTAATAAATAATAGTGATTATTACAATTACTCAATTTAAAAGTGCCAAAAGAACTCTTGAGGTTTGGTGAGCCCCTAATGGATGTTTTTCAAGTCTAAAGATGTTTGAACATTAACTGCAAGTGTGTTACAAATATTTTTGAGTTGTATATTGCAGGGATTTATCTATATATTTCCATCATTATTCAGTATCTTTTTACTTAAACTATAGGACTCAAATTTGACCTACACGTACACTTAAAATTCTCAGCCCATAATGTTTTCTTCTTAGATTTAAACTATGTCTTTTCCTTAAACTTCTTTACATTATTCATTTACATATTTTATTGACTGAGTCTGAGGAATAGTGAGTTCAAGAGATAAACCTGCTAGAAATTACATTTAAAACCACTAAAGCAGGGACTTCCCTGGTGGTCCAGTGGTTAAGACTCCACACTTACAATGCAGGGGGCACAGGTTCAATCCCTGGTTGGGGAACTAGGATCCCACATGCCACGTGGCCAAAGAAAACAAAAAACAAAAAAAAAACTACTAAAGCAGTGGTGAAGGAGTAACAACAAGGGCAAATTTTCAGGTCATAGAATCGATTTGACTGAAATGTTAGAGGAAAATCTATTCCTAGTTGTCAGTTAATTAAATAAGTTTAAAGACTAATACTTGATATGGCAAGGGCAGGGGGGAAAAAAAGAAAACTAGCCTAGAGGGATTGAGTCCACTTCTTTTTCTATCCCCCTTTATTTCTGGGAGTCCATTTCATCCTTAATTTTGTTTGAGTTTATCTCAGTTTGCTTCATTCAGTGTATCTCCAAGTCTTTCCTTGATAATAATTTTATTCCCCCGTCTGCCTTCTCTTGGCAACAGCTGACCTGGATGCAAGTCTAAAACGTAGTCAATGACAAATCACTACCAGATGAGTCTGTAAGTTTGTGAAACAGAGTGTTTCCTCCAGGCTCAGAACACTTTGAGGCCCAATAAAATTACTGGAATGATTCAGGATCACAGTGAGATCCTTTTTTTTTTTTTTTTTGGTGGAAATCCTCTGGTTCTGCTAGACAATAAAGCACTAATGACGAATCCCATGAATTTTCAAAATCAGAAAATAGTTTTAAGTTGTAATGGACCAGGAAAAATTATAATAGTAACTAGAAAATTATTAAACAAATGATATCATGGTAAATCCTCAACATTTAAATTATTTTCCTATTATTTGTCTTTATTTAAAAATTGTTATAAAAATTATGCACAATAATTTTTAATTGTAACATTAGAAACCAAACTCCTCAAAGAAAAAAAAATCACACAATCTCAGCATTAAAACGTTTGACTATATCCTTTTTTTTCAGTTCTGTTACTCTTAGTTTTAAATATTTGTGACCATACAGTATTGGTATATAATATTCTAATCAACAAATAATAAAATTTTACTTTTTAAAACTTCATTATTGGGTTTATGGATGGGTTTTTAAGAGTATGTAGACAATAATTTTTCTAGGCTTTAATTAATTAAAAAATAAACAAAAATAGAAATTTCAGTCTATAACTGAATCCACAATAAAAACAAACCTACCCATTTGAATCACAAAGAAAATAATCTTAGCAACTCTTTCAGATATTTATAATGTATAATTTTTCATCTCTTAGGAGTCTTAAGAATCTACCTTTCTCAGTCCCCAACCACAGATATCAGATTTTAAAACTTTATCCTACACGCCACGTAACTTATTCTGAAAAATAGTTAGAAAACCATCTCCTAAAGATATGTGTTATAATTTGGGGGGGACATTTATGACATATCGAAGTGTTATGTATACAAGTGAAAATGTGCAAAAAGTCTATCAAATTAAAACTGAACATCTGTAAAATGCTTTGTAAAAGAATGTAAAAAACATTTATAAATCAATTTGTGGGTGTTTAAAACAATGCATATTTGCTCTGCACTTTGAAGTTTGACTTATTCTCAGGCTTAATGACGCTTTATATAGGTTTAGCCTTTGGCAAATCTCAAGAAACCAAATTTTTCTATACCTCCCTTCCCACCAAGGAATTCTCATTAAATTTTGGTGTAGTGGCAAGATCTTACAATCAGATCTCGTTTTAATCCTTTGCCCTTTATTAACTTTGCCAATTTAAGAATGTTACTAAGCAGAAGCCTCAGTTTCCATACCTTGAAAAATGGAAATTTGATACTGGCCATTTGATGATGGCCTACTTAAGAAGGATTATTTTTAGGATCAAAACCAAAGTGAGATGATATATAGGTAAAATGCTGTTTTAAACTATAGAGCACTCCATAAAACTGCTCTCTCTGGCCTAGCAGTATTTGTGCTGCAACCTCTCTTCCTTTTTTAACTCCTATTTGGTAAGAATCGATCCAAAACATCATTTTTCTAAATCTTAGGACTCAGTTCAATTATGTGATACTAAGAGACCCAGATCACTACCTGAAAAATATAAGTGCATTTCTTGGGGCTAAGATCCTGTTCCCACCATGTTGTCTAACTAATTAGTAAGTTTCCCTGTTGGAATTAAGGGCTTTGCAGAATAACTGTAAAGCCCTACTTAAAAAAAGGTTTTAGGAAACTGACCACTTCATAAAACTGCAACCCAACGAAGGCAGAAATAAATTTGAAGTGAATAAAGCTTTTTCCTACAGCATGAAGAACACACGCAGGACAGTTAACTGATATTAAAACAAACAAAATGGGTATGTAATAAGAAACACTAAAGTTTATCCTTTTATCAGGAAAAGAAAAAATCTAGAATTACTATGCAACCCTCATTCAACCTCCATCTCCCCCACCCCTCCCAATAAGTACTGTTTGGCTGTAAGACTGACTTCTGGAAGTTGTTATTAGTTTCTAGGTAAAAGTCTAAAGGAGTCTCAGGGTTTATTAAGGTTACCATTTCTTTAATGTTGTACTCACAATGAACAAGTAAAGGACTATGCTAAAGACTATGTAACCCCTTATCCACAATCTACTGCATCCATTGGAAATTGGGGTACATTGTAGGAAATGAGCATTTTTCCTAAAGTGAAAAACTTCCACTCTTTTGAAACTTTGCCCAATGTGCTAGTATCAAGAGAATTCAACTATATTGCTTTATGGAGGTAATGTAAGAAAACAAAAACAATGCAAGCTTTTAAAATTAGTTAAGAAATTGGCTGGAGCACCATTCTTTATTGATTATTACCAGTTTTAAACTGCGAATTTGCAATGAATGCTCTGTTCCTCAGAAAAACAAAACAAATCGAAAATTACTGTTGCATGACTGAGATACACTCCCTTGGACCTTCCCAATTTGCAAAGTTTTCTTCCCAGCTTCTCCCTGTATTCCTCCCTGGCCTGAAGCCACTGCCCAAGTAAGGGCCACCAAGGGTGATACTGAATGAATTCCAGGCAAATTCCATAGGTAGCCTGACTTTTTCTCCAGTACAGAGTAGTACAGTGAATGGTTATAATAAATAAAGCAGCATCATCCACAGGCTCTAAGTGTTTAAGGTTGATGACCCTCCAAAATGAAATTTCAGTGAGCTGAAGATGGAAGCAAAAGAAACTTCAAAGGGTCACGTCTAGACGACACCTTCCTGTCTCAGGGAATTGCTTGCAACCTCCACTTAGATGCAGATGAGAGAGAAGGAAAGCCTGTCAAACCTCATTGACCAAAGGTAATGGTACAGGGTAATTTCTTCTGATAATGTCACCCAAAAAGGAAATCCTACAGACTAAACCGATTAAGACCTCAAGGGAAATATCATATGAACAAAATTGGGTTTTTTTTTTTTGTTTTTTGCTTTTGGAGGTTGCGGATGGGATTTTTTAAATTGATTCAGGCCTCTTTTTTTGTAGAAAGAAAGAAAATGGAACTAAATTTGAGAAAAAAATTTAGTGTGATATGTAATAACAGATATTTCTTTTACAAGTTCCCGCATTAGATATTTATGAACTCTCAAAATCTTGGTTCCCCACTATCAGAAACCATGTTTCTTTTCAAGATCTGTTATTTCTTTAAAAAGAAATAAAGTTGATTTTGGTAACTTGGGTAGTTTAAATTTTATTGTATGTTTCTGAGATGAGATAGGAAGATAGGGCTTGTGATTATCTGAACTGATTTTACATCAATATATATTTTAAATGAACACATGTTTATAGCATACATTTATTCATCTATAAACAGTGACTAAGGAAGAAATAAGTAGGAACAGTTAATTCTAGTACTTTCAAATTAAGATGTCTTATTTATGAGTAGATACCTCATGCTTATTATGGTACTATATATTTTCATTTGAAATGGATTTTTCAAATGAAGCAAAAACTCTTTTATTTACTTTTTGCCCAAATTTCTCTTTTAAATCATCTTTTTAAAAAGCACAAGTGTCTTAGTTCTTTATAATGACCACCGATGTATTCTGAAAATTACGTGTTTATTAATGTGCTTGACATTCCAAGATAATACTTTTTTTTTTTAAATAAATTTATTTATTTATTTTTGGCTGCGTTGGGTCTTCGTTGCTGCTCGCGGGCTTTCTCTTGTTGTGGAGCACGGGCTCTAGGCACAGGGGCTTCAGTAGTTGTGGCGCGCAGGCTCAGTAGCTGTGGCGCTTGGGCTTAGTTGCTCCTCGGCATGTGGGATCTTCCCGGACCAGGGCTCAAACCTGTGTCCCCTGCATTGGCAGGTGGATTCTTAACCACTGTACCAGGGAAGTCCCCACGATAATACTTCTGATGATTCTATACCCATAGGAATGTGAACACGCTGTGAAATGCTGATCTTGTCAGCCATCCCTGGCATGTTATATGGGTAGAAATAATTACTCTTTGATAAGAATCTCTAAATTTTTTAGACTCTGTAACTAGCTACAATCTATGGTACCCAGTCAGGTGGGTCTATCTTCCTAACCTTTACCAGGGAGGGTCCAGCACTATCCTGTATTGTTTGAAAATAGGATTTGCTGTACCTTTGACACCACAGTAGGCGCCATCAATAGCTCCCCTTGGTCATGGAGCTAGGACAGTGAAACAGCCACCTTCTACACCTTCCCCCATGAGACTGCACTTTTACGCAAAATAAGATTCATCTATGATAGTCATGACTATTTTAAAAAGTTATCCGTGATACTGTGAAACTTTGATTTAGTGAGAAGCATGAAACCATGCTGACAGGCACATGTGCTAGCCTTCCTGATTTGGTTTTCCACTTTTCTTTGAGTATGTTTTTCAACAGTGTGACTCAGGTAACAAAATTCTAATAGACCACCAGTTATTTGTTACTAATGAAATTACATGCTTCTACAAGATTACCTCCCCAATTTAGGCTAAGAGAAAATAGTTTTCTCTACTGGTAAAAGTCTGATTTGAAACTTAAAAGCTGTTACTATTTTGCAAGTTATTACTTTGCAAGATATTACTTAAGTTATAAGTAATATACAAGTTATTATTTAAATAATTACTTTCAGGATAACAAATTTCACCCAAGCTAAATCTTTTGAAAACTTGCTGATTAAAAATTCCAACTCTTATGTATTCCTGACTGAAAAAGTAATTGGAGATACATTTTGAAAAAATTTGGAATATGCAGAAACATTTAAAGAAAAAAATAAAAATCACCAACATTTTGACATATTTCATTCGGTTCTTGTTTTCTCTCCAAATGTTATTTTGCATATAGTTGAGATCATACTTTATACATGACATCTTATTTTACTTAATTACATCATAAAATTTTCTCATGTGAAAATTTCTTCCAAAAAACAACTTTAATAACTATATAATATTCCATTATATAAATATACCACATCTTAATGATTCATCTATTTTGACTATCTTGCTTGATTCAAATAGCATGCTATTAATAACAACAAAAAGTTGTACTTTTTTGCACAAATCTAAGTCAATATTTAGGATTATTTCCTCAGAATAGATTTCTAGATATGAGATAGCTGAGGCAAAGGATATGGTCCCTCCTCCCTAGTTTAAAAGTAAGGTAATTCTCATTGGTTAGTAGTAGTAAATAAAAAAGCAGTAGGAAAAAAATACCCGTAACTTTCCTCCTTGTGCAACTACATTCTGTCATATTTCTGCCCAGTCTTTTTTCTTTCATTATAATGTAAACCATCTTGTATATTTACTTTTGCATCCAGTTTTTCTCATCTAACATATCAGAAGTGTTTTCATAAGGCAATAAAATCATTTTTATTTATTATTAATGACTGCATTATGTTCCATCGTTTGAATGAAGCATAATTTACCTAACCATGTCCCTGAGAATTTAGATTGTTTACAATTTTTCCTTTATATACAAAAGGCTGAGACAAACATCCTAGTGTATAAACCTTAGTGAGAATTTTTATATTATTTCCTTTGCACAGACTATAAAAAGGAAAATACTTCATTATAAACATTTTATAAAGCTTTTTTGCTACATATTGTTAAAAGCTGAATCAATTTTTCCTTCCAGCAAGAGTATAGATGATCTTCACCCTTACCAGCATAACATACCTTTACGATTTGCTAATCTAATTTGAGTAATAAATAACCTCATTACTCTATTATTTGTATTTTTCAGATATATTTAAGGTTGAAATTTTTTTCATATGTTTCTCAACCATTTGTATTTCCTCTATTACAAAACAGTCATTTTTTTGCCCATTTATTTATGAGACTTATTTTTTTTATAGAGTTTTATGAGCTCTTTACTGAACAAAGTTATCAATTCTTTGTCATTCATTGCAAATTTATTTCATCCTGTTAGAAAACTTATTGTTTAAATAGTACACAAGACAAACTTTGTTTAACATATCATAGTACATCAAAAAATTCACTGAAATATTTTAAATATTACTAAAATAATACTGTATAAATTACTCATGAGTACTCTCCCTTAAGAAAGGCTAACTTCCACTTACATGATTATCAACTCTAAATTAGCAGAGTTTAAATTTAAAAGGTTTTTCTGAAAGTAGGTTAAGTGCACTACCTACCTTTTGTCACTTTAAAGACTAGGGATGACTATAAAATGATAATGGTAATTCACATGGGGTTTTCACTTAAGAAAACCTGTGAACATACAGAGATACTATTAGATCTGGAAATTCATATAAGGATTTCTTTTATGGCCAATTGAGCATAAAAGCATTTCCAGAAGATAAGAAACAGTGTACAGCATCAACTTCAGGTCTCTACAGCATCCTTAATTATGAAAGACCAAAATAAGCAAACAAGTTTTCAAACAATGATTTTTCTTTTAATGGAGAATAATCTAAATAAATTTGGCAAAGCTCCTCCATCCATTACATTAATAGTAGGGAACAGATTTCAAAAAATACTATTTAATTCACTCAAGGGACTTCCCTGGTGGTGCAGTGGTTAAGAATCCACCTGCCAATGCAGGGAACACGGGTTCAATCCCTGGTCCGGGAAGATCCCACATACCGCGGAGCAACTAAGCCTGTGTGCCACAACTACTGAGCCTGTGCTATAGAGCCCACGAGCCACAACTACTGAGCCCATGTGCCACAACTACTGAAACCCATGTGTCTAGAGCCTCTGCTCTGCAACAAGAGAAGCCACCGCAATGAGAAGCCCGCACACCGCAACGAAGAGTAGCCCCCGCTCGCCACAACTACAGAAAGCCTGCACGCAGCAACAAAGACCCAACGCAGCCTAAAATAAATAAATTTATTTTAAAAAATTCACTCAAGATTATAAAAGAAAGTTATTTAAATAACAGACATGGATATTAGGTAAATATAGGCATTTATGATGATTAAACAAAATTCTCAAATAAAGGAATGTCTTTCTAGCTCCACAAAGTCTTTTAGAATACCTTTAATTTAATTATATATTTTGAAAATTATTTTGTAAATTATAAAAAGCTAACCAAATTAAGTTATTATTTATGCCCTCTTATTTTGATGCTTTGGGGAGTTTAGCAAATTTGGAGTAAAAAATACACTTAAAAACCTACTTAAGAAAGGAATTTGGATCATTCATTTTTATAAGTAAAATATATTACTTTCAATTTATTGCTAGCCAAGCTGGCTGATGAAAAAGAATTTCTACATAAGAAGTACCACTGGGCTTCCCTGGTGGCGCAGTGGTTAAGAGTCCGCCTGCCGATGCAGGGGACACAGGTTCGTGCCCCGGTCTGGGAAGATCCCACATGCCGCAAAGCAGCTGGGCCCATGAGCCATGGCCGCTGAGCCTGCATGTCCGGAGGCTGTGCTCCGCAACGGGAGAGGCCACAACAGTGAGAGGCCCGCGTACCACAAAAAAAATAAATAAATAAAATAAAAAAAGAAGTACCACTACCCATAAATGTTTTACTCATAAAAGTTTAACCAAGCATACATATTAGAATGCATTAGGTAAAACCTTGCCCAAACAATCCAGATTATTTTCAGAAATAAAGCAATTCTAAATTATTTAGATTTTTTCCTGGTTGAAAAAATACGATGCAAATTAAAGCTAACTCAAATATTCTCTATCAGTAATAAACTGAAGGTAGGGAAATGGTAAAAGGTCAACACTCACGGAACCTAACTTCAAGATACGGCTCTCTCTAATTTCTTTCATAAAAGATTGGAAAACTTCCATGTTGTTCCACACAAATATGCTCACATATTAAATTTTACTGGCTGAAAGCAGAGCCATTTTTCTCATTAACAATGAAATCAACAAAATGCATTTTAAGAATATACACTTTTTCCATGAGATCCAACAAAGTGAAAAACAACCTTCTATCATTTTAAAATGTAACAGTCTGCGCGTGAGATGTATCGGGTTTTGTATTTGTATGTTTAATATTTTAATTTTATTATAATGAGTACATATACCATAATTATAGTTAAAAATATAAAATAATTTTTAATTAGTCCCCAAACATTTTTTTCTGATTTACCTTCATGAGGAAAAAAAAAAAACTCTGCTTAACATAGCACTACATGTTCACTTCTATTGGGGGAAACTGTTAATAGTCCTTAAAATGAAGCCATGAAGTCATCATATCTACTATTAAAATTCATGCAATCAAATAGTTCATAAATAACAAATATTTTGGCTCAAAGTTACACTTTTTTAAAAATTATTATAACCAAGGATCCATGTATGGCTTTCTCTTCAAGCATTTCTGAATCATCTAAGGACCTCACGATCATTCCTGTTCTTTTCTCCAAAGTAAGTCAAACATAAAACAAATCTACCCTGATTCACATACACATAGAAAAGCTTTGTGTATAATGATTTGGACATCATGAAACTGCTGGAACCATGCCTTTGACAAAACAGATGGAATGCAGCTAAGAAAATAAAAAGTAAAGTTGCCAACTCTGAATGCTCTGTTACTTTGTCTAAACATAACTCATTATTTCAAATTATAAAATGTAAAAATGTATCCAGTGCTGG
Organism: Orcinus orca; assembly: GCF_937001465.1. Classification (NCBI taxonomy): domain Eukaryota; kingdom Metazoa; phylum Chordata; class Mammalia; order Artiodactyla; family Delphinidae; genus Orcinus; species Orcinus orca. Next base: position 147,520,969 of record NC_064559.1, on the reverse strand, counting down.
CATACCTTATGAAATGCAAAAGAAAACAAAATAACCTAGACTCTTCATTGCAGTGTCTTTGTAGTTTGATTGAACACATCAATTATTTCAAAATGCCTTGGTCAAGTTTTTTGTTCTTTTTTTGTTGTCTTTTTTTTTGCTTTGACATTGGCTTTCAACATTTTGGAACAGATTCATTTCTTATTTGTGGTCACACAGACGAATTCATATAAAACTAATGCCTAAATTGTAACCTGAAATTTTAATTCCAATATGTTTATAAAGACCTATAATCTTAATGAATATGCATTATATTATTCTGTTTAACAGATACAAATATAATTAACAAAGGATTATAAATGTCAACTATATTTATAATTCCCCCATATGTTAAATATTACGTAATATGCAACTTAATTATGTTTAAGTATATTAATTATGAGGAATAAAACTGTATATTTTAATAGTTTGTAAAATATATACTAGTATTGGGGCTTCCCTGGTGGCACAGTGGTTAAGAATCTGCCTGCCAATGCAGGGGACATGGGTTCGAGCCCTGGTCTGGAAGATCCCACATGCCACGGAGCGGCTAGGCCCGTGAGCCACAACTACTGAGCCTGCGCGTCTGAAGCCTGTGCTCCACAACGGGAGAGACCACGACAGTGAGAGGCCCGCACACCGCGATAAAGAGTGGTCCCCGCTCGCCGCAACTGGAGAAAGCCCTCACACAGAAACGAAGACCCAACACAGCCAAAAATAAATAAATAAATTTATAAAATATATACTAGTATTTTATTATTTATTGTTACTGTAAGAAAAGCTTAAATTTAAAAGTATTACTTCTTTAATACAAAGACTGTTTAATATGTAGCTTATCAGGAGGGAAATAAACTCATAATTTCTACAGTCTTTCTTTTTTTTTCAATTTCATTTTAGTAATTATTTCAGCGGTCTACACAGAAAATATTCAAAACTATATATCACAATTTTTAAAAAGTATTTGTTTTAATATTATTTTTCCCAGAAAAATATTTTACTTTGCTAGATCCATAACAGAAGTTAATCTTTGCTGCCTTAATACTGTATTTCCCTTCACCATAAGAGCAGTTTAACATGGAGAATCAAGGTGTTAGTAAAACAAACAAACAAAAATACTGAAACTCCTTGCTATTTAACGTTGAATAAAGGTTCACTTTCCAAATTCTTTATCAAAAATAAAGGATAAAAATGATGTACTTGGAACTAAGAGTCTATTAAAATCCACCTTATTTACACTCTAATTCTGATGAATTACTTTTATACATTCATAGATAATATATTCAAGATATTACTGACCAATCTTCTAAAAATACTATAATATTTTCTACAATGCGATTGTTTTGAAATATTTTTTCCAAATGGAAGAAAAAATCAATTCGTCATTTGTGTAATTTAAATGAAATTTTGGTTATTCCTGAAATTATTTTAGTCACTCATAAATATCTATTTAGCATTTCTCTTTGATAATTTAAGATGTTTTATCAACAGTATTATTTTAAATATTTTTTTGTTCTCCAAAGAGAAGAGTAAGAAAGAAATGCTCTAAAATTTGAGGTGTTTCACTTGTAATTTAAATCTTGCTGAGACTTTTGGCTTGGCGTTCTCTTAAAAAACAAAAACAAAAAACAAACCAGTCACATTTAGCAACAGATACAATAGCCAGGCAGCCAAAATAGGTTAAACTTGAGTATGAAAGTGTTTTTACTTTATTTTCCCTTCCCCCCAGATGCCTAGCAATTCTTTCTAAAGACAAAATGCTGATTAAACTATAATATCCTAGGTAGACCTAACAGTAGCACTGGCTGGAAGACAAATAATGGTACTTTACCCATCACATTTTCATTGAACTTAAAAGATATGAAATAATTAGTTACCTGTGAACATTTTAAGTGTGTCAAATATAGTATTTACTTGTAAAATGCTCAATTTGTAACAAAGCACTTTCCTATACTTACAGTTTTACTAAGAGGAAAAAGAAAAGATACTAGAATCCTAACTTAAAAGGGTCAGCAGTGAACATGTTTAAAACTTCATGTACTGTATATTAATAGCTTACTTTAAAATCCACCAATATTCTGGGAAGTCTTTAGAAATACTAATACATATGCCTTTGGTCAATTACCTATTGCCATCACAACTGCTGACCATCCAAGAGCCTAAGAGTTTGCCAACTGGTAAGCCTTACATAAGCAAATTGTAAAAAAAACCTGAACCAAAACAAAAACAAAAGCAGAAAGTGCCGTGTAAGTCCAGGAGAGTCCTCCACCCTAAATGTGTGCTCTAGAACTCAGTCCCCATGCTAGAGGAGAACTACATACCTTCCCACTTAATCTCACCATTAAAGACTCACAACCAGAGTCTAAGCGAAAGAAGGGCAAATACCTGAAGACAGAGACATTTATTGTAAAGTTTTTAAAACACCCACACACACACAATTAAAACAGTGAAAAAGGTCTAGATGAATGGAACATAAAGTAGAAAATTTCAACTCGCAAGGCTTAAGTCTGACTCATTCTGAATTTCTGGTTAACAAATATGTACCCCCTGAATTTCATCATTTTCAAAAGCTTTAAAGTTGTAGTTTTTCTGAGGATTTTTTTTTTTTTTTTTTTTTTTTTGCGATACGCGGGCCTCTCACTGTTGTGGCCTCTCCCATTGCGGAGCACAGGCTCTGGACGCGCAGGCTCAGCGGCCATGGCTCACGGGCCCAGCCGCTCTGCGGCATGTGGGATCTTCCCGGACCGGGGCACGAACCCGTGTCCCCTGCATCGGCAGGCGGACTCTCAACCACTGCGCCACCAGGGAAGCCCTAAAGTTGTAGTTTTTAATTTCCTCTTGGTTCTGTTTAGGGCAGATGTGCATTTTAAGAGACATTCACAAAAATAAGAGACTACTATGCTTTACTTTAAAATACAAATATCCATAAGTTTTCTCTCTTTACATCAAAATTTAATAACATCAAAATTTATTTTAATATATTCTTTATTTCTTAGGAACCAGAAAAAAGTAATCTATCAGGAATATCTGGCCCCATGTAAATCTACAAGTTGGAAAGCAAAAAAAAGCAGCCAAGTGAACAGTAACTCAATATAGAGAAAAAAAGGCAATACCTCAAAGCAAATTCTCAAAAGCATTTAGGAGAAACTGTAGCAAAAAAATATATATAAATCCTTTATCAGGATTAAAATTAAAACACTGAATTAATGACTGAGTTACATACCCAACAGCTTAAAAGTATTTTGTAAAGTAAAAAATAGTGGAATTGGTGATTTGATGGTTACTCAGAAGTACAAAAGACTTTCCTAAAAATGGAAGCTTCAGCTGCATCATGATAAGCAAGCCAGCTTGATTATTTAATTTTCTCTGATCTAAACTACAAGATTAGCTAGTAGCTAGAAATAATTGACAGATGTGGAAAACCTCTTTGCAATACAGTTTTGTAAATAGCACGTTTGTACAGAAAGTGAGATAGGTAGTAAATACTTAAGATCAGGCATTCTGGGATTTACAACTAACTCTGAAGCCAGCAACTTCTAATAGTGTTTATTTGCCTTGGAGTTGTTTGGGTTTTTTAATTTTATTTTTTGTTTTTTTTAATTCTTCCTGCCACATAGACTACCAGGTTGTTTTATATTGTTGTTTGTTGGTTTTTTTTTTTAATTAAAACTACAGTCATCAGCTTCATAAGGTCATAGCCTGTAGGAGGGAAGTAAAATATCATTTTTTTCTCACTGTATTTCTACATCCTTCAGAGTCTGACCATGAATTTACTCATTTATGCAACAAATATTTATTGATTACTTACTACTGAGATAAATAAGGATAAGTAATAAGGAGAAATATGTTTTAATAAACTTTTTCCTTTAAAACACCCAGTAAGATTCATTTAAATTAAAAAGTTTTCAAAAATGTTTACAGTTAAACTATCATGGGCTTCCCCGGTGGCTCAGTGGTTAAGAATCCACCTGCTAATGCAGGGGACAAGGGTTCGAGCCCTGGTCCAGGAAGATCCCACATGCCACGGAGCGACTAAGCCCATGCACCACAACTACTGAGCCTGTGCTCTAGAGCCCACGTGCCACAACTACTGAAGCCCGCGCACCTAGAGCCTGTGCTCCGCAACAAGAGAAGCCACTGCAATGACAAGCCCGTGCACCGCAACGAGTAGTCCCCGCTCGCTGCAACCAGAGAAAAGCCTGTGTGCAGCAACAAAGACCCAGCACAGCAAAAAATAAAATAAATAAAATTAAAAAAAAAAAAACTATCACAACTTGGTTTTGTTCTTAATTCTTTTGCTTTTCAATTATTTGTTTTATTTAGTTTGAGGTTTTGGAGAATTTGCCCATGTCTACTTTCAGTGTTGAATTAAATTCTACATCCTTAAATAATCAGACTTAGTGGTAACCTTGAGGAAGATAAACAAAGAAGCACTTTAAGATTTATTTTGGAGAATGTATGAAAATTAGTTTGAGGAGGAAAAATGAAAGAATTATATTATTCTACATTAGAAAACTGGTTCATAAATATTTTGCAGTATCATCTACTCCCATCTGTGGGAAAAATTATTTGTAGAATAAGTTGTTAAATGTCTATGTCAGCCAACTGCCTGGAAGCATCAAGGGATCAGGAAAGACTGTGTCTGTTCTGTTCATCAGTGTGCCCCAGTGCCTGTCACAGTGCTTGGCACATAACAGGTGCTCAATAAATACCTGAGTGAATATCCACAAGCCATATTTTCCATTCTCTTGCTGACAGAAGAAAAGGTCTACTACTGCTCTGCTTATCACTTAGATTATCTATATACTCTGTATGTTTTTAAAAACAAGTTCCATCTACTTATTCTTCCTCTTGAGGGAAGAAGAACCTTAGTGCCACAGCTTTTTCCTTCCCCACATTTAGGGCTTTAGACTTTGCTTTCCTGACGACTAGAAGGGAAGACCAACAATCAGTACAAATTTGAGAGGAGCAATGTAGTCTGTAGGTTCATAACTTTAGTTCAAGCAGTGTCTGTTTCATCTGCCATTCCACCAAGACTTCCCAGTGTGTCTTCTCTTAGCAGCAAGTCTTTTTGGACCGCACCTTATAAACTCTTTAGAAAGCCCCAAGCAGTTCTAAATCCCTAGGTTGCACACTATCTACCAAAATCAAGTCACTTCAGTTTAGATATGAATTGCAACAGAAACCATTATCAGATTTTCTCATATAATCCCTAAGTGCTAATGAGCCCTTAGCCTAATGTGGCTTCTTTTGTTTGTTTGCATTTAGAACATGCTCCACAATTTATGCTCTAGAAATTCAAGAGGTTACCTAAAGTTGCAGACATCTCTGATACACTATCTCATTTGATGATCACAATGACCCTTTAAGTTAGTCAAAGTCATTACTACCTTCATTTTCTAAATAAAAAAGAGACATGGAAAGGTCACAATGCTACGAAGTAGCATGGCTGATTCTTTTCACTCTAACTTCAGATTTTTTTTTTTAAAGACCTAATGCAGGAATCCCAAACTAGCAATCTTTGTGTCTTGACACTCAACTTTTTTAAAACCAAAATTAATCTGAATGTGCATAAGCAAGGTATGTCACAGGCCTACCACTCCCTATTGTATTTTATTGAGCCTCTTCATACATTCATATTACTACTGGGTCACTAAATTTATTTGCATTGAGATCCCATCAAAAAGAACAGCCATTCATTTATTCACTGATCTATTCATTTGTTCAACAAACACAGTATAGCCACTATTTAGACACCAGGATTATCAAGTTCCATAAGACATGGTCACTGCCCTCAAAAAGTTTTCAAGCTAGTAAGGGAATCAGATAAGGCCATCTGGATACAAGGTAGCAGATAGAGAAATGTACAAAATACCAGCCAAGCACAAAGGTAAGGTATTTAAATCAGAATGTGCAGATCAGATCATGAAAGGTAATCATTGTATGGCTATTATAAGCCCCAACACCTCTCTCCCAATACCCTCCTTAGTTTTCAGATAGCATTCCAGAGCACAGCTTTCAAAGTTTAAATTTTTAGTTCTTATTAATATTCTCTCATATGGAATGAAAACTATAGACAGCTTCAGGTTAAGCTCAAATCACTATAGATTTGTGTTAAAAATTAGTAATTATGTTTTGGAGGCAAGCCTAAGGCTACAATTCTACTATAGATTTAAGAATTTTAAAAATAGATCTTTAATATATAACAAAGAGGTAGATGAGAGATGCCTTATTTCTGATATATAAGCTATATTCTATATTATAGTTAGATTAAAACCACTTCACAAGTGTTTTATTTAGCACTATGTATACCACTATGTATACCACTTAATACATGTGCTTTTATTATATCAAATTTAGGGAAGGTAAAAAGCACATAACAAAATTTACCTAAAAGGCACATATCCAGTTTTCTATGTATTACCTAATACTCACTAAGCCTCTGGATCTAGAAAAACTGAATTATATTTTTAAAATTATTTGTTGATTTGTTAAAGGCGGTCTGGCTCAACCACAACATGAAAACTGTTTAGATTTCACATATCTTGGAGTTTTTACCAAAAACTCTAATTCAGTCAGATTGTCTGATGGTAGTTTTGTATTCAAGTCTTTAAACTCTTAGCCTCAAGAATCAGTGTGTACAGGAAAAGAGCTAATGAATGTGCTAACTGGTCTTTGTTATATACCTTCAACTGTTCTCCATATTATCATTTAGGATGCTCTTGGTCAAATCAAAAATATCTAATTCAAGGTAGTTTAAACCATAGAGGTAAAGTAGAGGTACAGGTTAACACAGAGGCTCTTTTTCTCACTCATTTTCTCAGCTTTGCCCTCCTCTCTCCTCCATATGTCAGTTTCATCTTTGGGCATTTCTTTCATGGCCACAAGATGGATACATTTGCTACAGGCTTCCTAGTTTATATCTATGGAAAATAGGGACTCTCCAACATTCTGAGGATCAAACAAAACTCCCAAGGGTCATTTTGATCAGAGAATTTGCTTCCTTTATTCTTTCATCATATATTCATTGATCATCTACTGTATGTCAGGTACTATTCTTGGCACTGGGAATACAGCCATGAACAAAACAGATTACATATCTTCATGGAGCTTAAGTTTCTGTAACCATCCCTGAATTAATCACAGTAAGGTTGCACACCTGAAACTAATATAACATTTTAGATTAATTATAATTCAATTTTTAAAAATCACAGTGACAACTGGTTTACCTCCATTAGTTTGCCACTCCTGGACCTAGGGTTAGAGCCAATCCTAATCAAACTACACAGCTACTGCATGATGGAATAAAATAGATGTCAGTAAGGCAACTGCAATGTTTATTCCTCTCACCTGTTAATATTTGGCAATGGATATTGATAATCAATTAGATCAATTCATACACAATTCTATATGAGTTGAAAATATATATATATATATATGGAATTATTCTACATGGAAATAAGCTATACCTTGGGGAGAATGGAAATAATCCCCTGCAGTTGTGAAATGGGCTATGGATCTCAGCCAGACAGGATGATGGGACTTCAGTTCTACCCAGCTGCTCTTGAGTTGTCCACCACCTAAAAAAAATGTTAGCCATGCCAATGTTTTTTATCAATGTAATTAATGTCAGGAAATACATTGGATAACTTTTTAATAAAATTTATATTTTGGAAAGTAAAATACCATCACTCTCCAAACCAAGCATACAGTGTCCTAGTTCCCTTTAGTCTCTTCCATGGCCACAATCTTCATCCTTGACTTTAGTCCACTACCCTGCAAATATCCACTAAGGAGACCTGAATTTAAGATGTCCATTTCAGTCCAAAGTCATTATGACTACCAGAAAACAAACCAAAAAATACATGTCACACTCATGATGGGTGAGAGGTCTGTTAGAATTAAAAGACACCAGTTAAATATGTTGAGCTCATTAACAAATGACCTATCAGATCACATTACCAGTTTCTAGCTCTGCCTCATCTTCATCATTACTGGGGTTTATTTAACACCAAACCTAAGGATGAATCAACAAAAATAGGATGCCAGAGCTATAGCATTAGGAGAATCACATTCAGCTGTGCCTACAATGGACACTATATAGCCAAGCAACTGCCCAACTCGATGAATGTGGCTGCTCAACGAAAAGAGAAATCACCTCCAACTTGAATGGAAATGCTCAAGGAGAAAGCAGCATTTAAGGTAGGTTTTAAAGGTTGAGGGAAAAGAAGCAGAATAATGAGGAAGCCTGTTTGGGGATTTCTCATTCTGCTAAACTTGGATCCATACTCTGGGCTGGAGTCAGAGTTAACTTCTCTTAAGATAATTTAATCTAGCTTTGTGGAAGGAACCGATGCTGGTTAGAGACCAGAGTTCAGCTTCAACTTGATTTCAGTAAATAAACTATGACGTGATGATACTCTTAAACAGGAATATAAACTGAAGAAAAATTTCCTTCTGGAGGACTGTCATAACTAAGATTTCAAAGCTGGTTTAAGAAAAGTTCTTAAAACTCTGTGAACAGTGATTTACCATTAAAAGCTAGAAAGATTTTCAATGATGACTTATTCTGATGACCCCCTATCTCCCCCCCAAAAATGCAGAAACTGGGGCTTAGAAAGTTAAGTGATTTCCCCAAGGTCATCACACAACTAACTAAAAAGAGAAGGGGCTAAAACTGACATACAGGTCAGCAGATTCCAACTGTAAAAGTTTTCACATCATCATTTTGCCTTCCTAAGAAGCAAGGAGTTGAGGAAAATGCAGAGAATCAGAAATGAAATGTACAACAGCCAGTAGGAATCAACTGATCACATAAATAAATCTGTGATTATGATGAGGCAAATGAGATGCAATATCCTCTAAAAGGAAAACATAATGTAGACTTACTCCAAAAACCATGATTAGACAGAAGACAATTAAAATGCAATGTTTCCTCAAGGGTAAAAGGCATTCAATTAATTCAATCAAATGATTGCTCCTTTCTCTCCTGATATTTTTCATCAATGTATAATAAAAGAAGAAAATTATACTTTAATCTCTAAAAGTATTAGAGTAATTAAAATTAACTTGGCTGTAATTCTTTGAAGTGCTAAAGAAATTTTACATCTACATTTTTTTACTCTAAATTCCCAACAAAACTTTCTGTAAACAAAAACATTCAACTTTTTAAAAAAATCTGCTAAACACTTAATCCCAAATTGTTTGTATGAAAAATAAGCTCAGTCTTGTAGTTTTGGGATAATTAATTCCCAAAGTTAGCAAATATATGTTGGAAAAAAATAGCCAATATTGACCTCGATCATCCATTGCCTTAAATGATAGTCTTTGTAGAATCTTTCTCTCCCCTCCCAATCACCTATAAAATTTTTCAGTGATAAAAATATAAAATTATTTTGTAGGGGAGAGGGAGAAGGCAAGAGGAAAAGAGCTGTTCCAGATTTTGGAATTAAACAAACCTAAAATTTTTTCTAGCTCCAGTACGGCGTCCTACTACTACTTTTTCAACAGATTCTACAACAGACTGAAGAATAACTATGATGTAAGACTCAAAATAATTGAGCAGATGTTTCAGGAACAGCAAGTAAATGCTGTCCCCTTCCCACACCTGAAAAAGTACCAAAAGTCTTGGTTCTCTGAGAACCATATAGCATTCTGGGGGTAGTCTGCTTTTATTCACTTTCATTCCATATAAATTCTATAAATTTTTTTAAAATTTTAAAAACCTGTAGAAAGTACTATGATAAGATCATCTGACACTTTACCAATTCAAAGCCCAAGGAATAGACAGAAATCATTATAGAATTGCAGGGATGAGCTAGTTCTATTTTTGTCAGTCTTTTTAATGGATTGGGAATTTTCTGAGAGCAAGGACGACCCATGTCTTACTCTTCTTTGTATCCACAGCACCTGGTACTTTGTAGATGCTTAATGAATTGAACCCCAAAGATGTATATAGTTTTCTTTCAATAATCACTGACATCATTTTGAGACCATCCCACTTTTATACATCCCACTTTTATACTGATGTAACCGAAAAATAATCTTTTAAGAAAATGCATCTAGTTAATTATTCTTCTAATCCGAGGTTTTACATGAGGATAATTATGCATTAAATATGTATAGGAAAAGGCATTTGACCTTAAAGAGGCACACAGAATATTTGTGCAGAACTGCAGATTGACAAAATTAGGTTTGTTATTTTTTCCATTAAATAGTCTAAGCAGATTAATTGGAGCCAGACATGTGAAGATTCATAAGGTTTGACTTTTTGTAATATCAGTTATTAAAAAGAAATTTATAGGTTAAATTTGACACATCTAAATTAACAGTTTAAGGAAAATGTAGATCTTGATAAAAAAATTTTTAGAAGTATATATAGACAGAAATGTTATGAGACTGGTTCCAGTTCTATAACCAGATTTATCTCACAAAAACACAGTACTGAATTCCAACTCTCTTGATTAAATAATGTCAGTTACCCACATTATTATGGATACATTTTATTTAGAAATATACCAAAACAAAGATTTGTTTTCCTAAAGAAACAAATAGAAAGAGACTATAGCCCCCTAAGCAGTTATCTAATGGACACATCTTTCATCATAGCATCTACCATAAAAGCAGTCTGTCCAGGTAACAACTGAAAGACTGTGACAATCTGTTTTTGGCATAACTCAATCAAAGGAAATGTCTTTGTCAATTGAAGAATGCTGATTTTCAGGAATGAATGTCAGAAGTGTATTAACCCAAGTGTCAAGCTTTATATTTCTGTGCTTTTAACTAAAGTATCATGTAGAATTACCATTTTTAAGGCTTTACACTGGGGTATACACATTGGGTGTAAACGAAATAGGTCAATGTATCAATAGGAGTGTTGCATTCTAGAAAAGATATTTGAAAACATACAGCCAGTATTCACTTTTTCAAGCCAATTCCAGTCTTATGCCACTATTAGATATATATGCTTAGCCATCAAATATAGATACTTTAATTTTTTTTGAATTGTCATAAATAGCTCTACTTTTTTGGTCACACCCAGGGCTGTTGGCAGTGAGAGTGCGGAGTCCTAACCACTGGACAACCAGGGAATTCCCTAAATAGCAGCTCTACTTTTAAAGAGGTCAGATGTGGGCAACATTGCCTGTTACCTTTTGATAATACAGTGAAAAACCTTTATGAGTGACCTCATGATAAAGTATCTATATGTATATATAGATATATAATTTTAGTTAGGCTCAATTATTGTTTATCTTTATGTACTTAATATAATTTAGTATATATTTTATATGGTCACATTATATTCTACTTTATTACATTTTAAACCAGTTGTTACACCCTTGGGAATAACGTCAAAAATACAAATTGCCAAGTTTAATATATATAATGAAGAAATACATAAATCATCAGAAATACACATTAACTCCCAATAGCCACATCAAGATTCTTGTGTGTGTGTGTGTGTGCGTGTTTATGTGTGTGTGTGCGTGTGTGTAGCAGTTGTTTATTTGGATGATCATTTGATCTAAATTTAATAGTTTTATTTCTAAATATTTTTCTTTTTCAACATCTTTACTACCTTAATATTGTTCCTCCTATCTAACATTAGCTAAACTGCTGTTGACCTGGGCATATGTGTTTCTGATGTCTGTCAGCAACTATAAAAGCATAATTTCATTAAAGTTTATTATATATATGCTCAGGACTGAGAGAACATTATAAAATGAAGAAGTTTGGCTAAAGTTCAACTGGGCATCAAATAGCACTGGCAAGAATTTTCTTAAACAGATGGTGTAAAATCTTACCAACACAATAGTGTGTGCTTAACACAAGACCAATATCAGAAACAGATGTGCTGCAAATGACCAAAGTACCAAACAGAAACAATAAACATGGGATATATAATAAAAACGATCCCTGTGCCAACTGAAAAAGAAAGGGAAAGAAAAAGAGTGAGCAAACGCATTTCCTTGTCAAATAAGAAATGCTACTGATATTTTTCCAGACCAAGGTAGGCATACAAATATTTTCCCTTTGGCTTCCTCTTACGGTTGGTATTAAACCTCTAACAGGGTGGCCAAAATTAAGAATATAATCTCTCATGCATGTTTTTAAAAAGTGATCATTTAAAAAGTGATCATATAAAAAGGAAATAGGCTTTTGCATTAACCTAGGAAATTTAGAGGATCTAAGAGTCCCTATCCATCATTTGGAACTGCAAATATTCTCATCAGCCCAGAAAAATCTCTCTCCCCCCACCTCCCTCTCCCTCTCCCCCCCCTCTCCCCCTCCCTCCCTCCCTCCCTCTCTTCTCAGTTTCTCACACACACACACACACACACCCCTTTTATCAGAGCTATACACAAGTGCCTGCTCATTACAAGTATTTGCCCAAGCATGGCACAGCAGTATTAAAAGTACCAAGGGCCAAGTGTCTATGGCTGGCACAGAAACTAAGACCAAGTAGAAGAAACTCGAATTCCTAGAAACGCCCTCCCTGAGGCCAGAACCTGCCCCTCCCAAACGCTGGTCAGGTTCAAAGTCCTAGGGCCTAGATCACCAGGGCCTTGGCCTGCCTGCGTAGACGCCGTGCCTGGAGGAAAACCAGTCCACGACGCGACTCTCTGGTCGTCTGTCCCGAGCCAGCCTGCATTCCCGACCGGGGTATTTCGAGCCTGTCCACTTTACTGATCAGTAAAGGCACACGTTGTTCTGACCTAGTCGGGCCTCGCTCCAAGGCCTGGTTTGTTGCAGGCTTGATTTTAGGTTTCTCCTCCTCTGTAACAGCTTTCTGTGGGATGCTAAGGTGTGCCCTCTGGGGGCTGGAAGGGTTGAATAAGAACTACCTACCTATTTCCGGGCAGATACAGCTGAGGGGCAGAAGGCCTTGGGCCTTGGGTCTCCTCCAGGCGCTGACTTTTTCAGGAAAGAAAAGTCTTAACATCCTCTGGAATCCAGATATGATTCCAGGAGACGAATGTTTCGCATTTGAAACCAAAGCTTCCGCCCTATGGTCGCCCACGGAAAAGGGCGCGAGGAGGGCGGTGGTCAAACCCACCAGGGCGACCAGCCTGACTTCAGAGCCTGGCCTGGAGTGGGCATTTGGGCGCTCGGAGCGGGGGCCACCCTCCTCCCGCCTTCTCCCGGAGCTTGGATTAGTGATGTGGGGGTTCACGCAGGGTCCCCGCCTGCTTTGGAACCGGGGCACGTCGCTTGGGTGCTCGCCCTCGTCGCCCTCCCTGCTTGCGCCGCCTCGGAGCCTCCCGGGGTGCACCGCGCGACCGGAACGTTCCCGGCCTGCCCCGGGGCCGCCGCCGGCCTCTGACCAAGGCCAACAGGCTGGGGACCACGGCCCGAACGCCGCGAAGACCTGCAGGGCTCCAGGGCCGTTCTGGGGAGGTCGCCTCCGAAGGCAGGCGCCGGCCGAGCAGGCCCAGGCCGGTGCCGGCAGGGCAGGGCCTCAGCCCCCTCAGGAGGCTGCCTACAGGCCTGCGCCTTGGGCTTGGGGGTTACCAAGGAAATGCAACAATATTTACGACCTGGCGATGAGAAAGTGTTCGCCCAGCATGAGATCTACCTCCTTCCCCTCCCCCGGCAGCTTCCCGCCCCTCTAGCCCTTCCTCTCCTCCCCCCTCGGGCTCCACGCACGCTTCTGAGCCCTAAGTAACTGACAGCGGCGGCAGTCGGGCTCCTCAAGCCTTGCAGTCCCCCTCTCCCCCTGCCAGCTCCTAAGAGAATTCAGGCTTCTGGGACTCCAGAAGCAAGGGAGGAGCACACTTCCAACCAGCCAGAAGGGGGCACTTGGCTTCATACTCTGCCAGGCTCACCGAATATCCTTTATATATAGTACAATGGTTAAGACCTTGGAATCGGTTCGCATCCCGACTCTTGCTAATTTGCCTTGAGAACTTGAGTCTCCTCTCTGAGCTTTAGGCTCGCCGCCTGTGAACTGGGCATAATAATATCTAGCTCCTTGATGATTGTGAGGAATATACGTGACAACATGTGAAATCTAGGTGAAGCTAAACAGTAAATGGTATTTCTTATTATAGAAGAGTATCTACACACATGCACATATTCGTCTCTAAAAATACAAAGCCTTTTTAGGAAAAAGAGATATCTCGGCCTGGCTGGGGATGGGGGACCGTGTAAAGAATCAGGAATTGTGGCTTAGTTTATTAACTGCCTAATTTTTTTGCACCCTGACCTTTAAAAGACAGACTTCCAGATCAGTCCATGTATATTTTATAATGTGAGAGGTTTCTCCCATAATATCCCTAAAATTAATTATTAGGGCAGAAGTATTTTGAAAGGAGGAGGAAGAAGAAACCTTGAAAAGGCATTGTATTTATTTAAACCTTCACCAGAAACGGCTGCTTATTGTTTTGCATGACTTTGAAACTCAAAAGCAATAGTAAAGGCAAACTAAGTGCTGATCAGGTCAAGGCGTTATTCCTGAAAGGTAGTGCAACGTGTAGGTGCCCTTTTAAAAAACGCTGCTCTGAGTCCCTCCAGGGGAAGGGGCGGCTATTTGAAAGAAATGAGAAGGGATTACACTCTTTTAAAGGGATTCCCCCCCCCCATGTTTCTTTGCCTGCAGCGACTGTGGCTGAGTTTGCAAACCTTCTTGGTGCATCTACCAAGAGACCCCAGTCTTCAAGATAAAGCCCTAGTGCTTTCCTCTTGGTGTCGCAGTAAATTCAACACCACGGGGCTGGTGCAGTCATCCCAGGCCAAGAGAACTCTTCCAGCCCTTTTCCAGGACTTCGGGACCCTAGTTGCAGAGTCCCATGGCTACTGTTCCTGCTCTGGAGCGGTCCTTGTTTGAGACGGGTTGGGTGGCGCAGAGAGGGGGATCTACCTAGCTTAAGACTATCCATCACCCACACATCCCCTCCACCTTCTTCTGTAATTTTGCAGACTGTAAACAGGGGTGCATCTCCTTTCCAAGCCAGGGAAGCCTGACAGCATCCACATCTGGCTCTCAGTGACCTCAGCTCCCATCCTGACTGTCCACCGCAGGCTCCCTTTTTGCCCTGGGGCAAGCCAAAACTTATGTCAACTTATGTCAGGCCAACACACACAGCATTTCCATGTGTGCAGTCAGAGTGAGTCCATGGAGGCTTACCCGGGCTTCTGGGGTCCAATATGTTCCAATTCCTAATCCCGTTAGCATCCTCCTCTATAACTGAGGTTCAGACCTGGATGGTCTCTGAGGCACTCAGAGGACAGTTAAGGTGCAAAATGAACCATTATAAGACCCTCTCCCTAGAAGAAAAGTGGAGCCCGGCAATTCCCTCAATTTAAATGTTCAGAATATCTGTGCCCTTCCTCACTTCGATTTAAGGGATTAAAAGACTTTGGGTCCTGGGCAAGAAGGTGCCAATTTAAGAAATAGGAAGCTAGAACTACCAATACAGAGAAAGGCGTGAAACCCTCTGTACCTGCCAGCACATACTTTTTTTCCCATTCAAAAAGCCATCCTTTATTGCCTGGTGCCAGACACTGAACTAGGTTCCAGAGAGTCAGAACAGCACATGGTTCCTGCCTCTGGAGTGCCTGAAGCCTGGAGCTGTGAAAGATCTGTTGGGGTCGACTTTATTCACCTGTTTGTTTCGGGGAAAACTATTTCTAAGGACTTCTCCGGAGTAGTGATAGAGGGTGCGGCGAGATGACCTTTGCACAGCCGGAGCTGGGCACCGAGGCTTCTGCAGACTCCTCTTTAGTGGAAGTCCAAAGGAAAGTTCCGAAAGTGGGCGCCGGCCTTTGCACCGCAGGAGGTACGGAGAGCTGTGGTCACTTGTTCAATCCGGGTTTTGATCCACCCGCTGATGATTAGTCATCGGATTCTGTAGTTTGCAAAGAAAAGGAGAAAGATTTTACCACCGATTTAAAATCTCGACTCTTTTTTCCCCTTTGTAGTTGGCTTATTAGACACTCCAAACCATTCTATGCTTTTAAACCTCGGTACTGCAGAGTAAAGGTGGGGGAGAGGGAGCTCTTTCCCGCCAGATACCCGACTCCAGGCAGTTGCCCGCTAACTGCAACTCAGCCGGAAGCGGGCAGGGGCAAGGGGCTGGCAGGTGGACCACCTGCACTGGAGCCGCAACCCAGGTCAACTGGACTACGTAAAAAACCATGTGCAGTTGGGGTAAATGAATCCATTGAATGAAATTGTCCTTTTCCGAACTCACCCCAAAGAGGACAACATAGCGGAATGGTTAAGACGCGGGCTTTCAAAAAAGAAGGAAAGTCGGGCCTTAGCATCCGGCGTCTGGGTTCGAATTCTGACTCAGCCTGGTAAAATGGCCTTAGGCAAGTTACTGAAGTATGATTATGCTCCTCGGCGCCAGTGGGGCGTTTGACAAAAAGCAACAGCTATGAGTACTGCCACTTTCACAATACTCAGAAGTTTGCACAAACTGACAGAAGGCAGGGTGCCAAGCATTTAAATGTGCCAGATTAACCCCCAAATAAAGCAGTGGGAGGAAAAGTTGTTCGGGTGCGTCCTCAGGCCGAGATGCCACGGTTAGAGGTGGCTCGCAACTGTGCGTTCTTCTCCAGAGGCCCTGCATCACTGAGAGGCTCCTCCGGCATTGGCGACCAGATCAGGTGAACTACTCGAAATGGTCAACTGGAATCAAGGTCGGTGCTGAGGAGCATGGCCTGTCCCCTTCACCTGGGGAATGAAGCCTTTGGTGACGCCTCTGCTTCCGGACATTTGTAGGGTGGCGAAGGAAGACGCGGAGGAGAGAAAGAAGATTGCATTCATCGAGAATCTACTGTGTCTGTCGGTGTACACATTCAACATCATTAGTTCTGTTATCCCCATTTTACTGATGAGAAAACCAAGTTGTTAAGTTGTTAAATAAATTACTCGAAAATCCAGTACAGTTAAATAAATTACTCGAAAATCCAGTACAGGTTTGACTAACTTCAAAAACCGTGCTCTTAGTATAACACATTGCCTAGCTCTTAAACCCTGATCTCCCATGAAGGCAGGCAAGCAGGCAGGCAGGGAAGGAGAAAGGGAGAAGGGGAGGAGAGGAAGAAAACACTGCCACAATTACAAGAACCAATCTCCCGTGGCAGAAATCCATATAAAAAGTTATTTAAGTTGAAAAATTATGGCTCAAGATTATTCCTCAGGCTTTTTAAAAGTTATCATTTTACAAGATACATCTGATAAGCAACAATGGGACATGGAAGTGTTGCCGGGGGAGAAACCTCGACACTGAGGTTGCGGGTAGAGCTGCGTGGGCTTTTATGGGTGCACTCACACTGGCTAACCACCGGAGCTGCAAGTTCTCTTATCAAAACCGGATCGACGCTTGCGAATGGTAGGCTCACACAGCTCCCTGCCACCACTACCCCTCCCCACTCCACCCAAAAAACACCGTCAGGCGCCCACGTTTTTGCACTCGGATCAAGTTTGGCTCTCCTGCCTCCCTTGCTGGGTTTTAGTTAACTCTCAGGGATCCCTGGGAAACGAGGCGGGGGCGGGGAGTGGAGGACGGGAAGCCTGCGGGGATTGGTTTCTGTCCTCTTTCTAGATTAGTGAGCTCCAAGCTAGACAGCTTGGTGGCCTAGGATGTGTAGGAAAACGCCGGGGAGAAGGGAATTAGTGAGTTGTTGTTGTTTCTCTCCAACTCGTAGTTTGGCACTTACAGAGTTGCGTGGGCAGAGGTCTGTAGAAATAGGTTAGAATCGGGTTTCCGCTGGTCCTACCCTGTTGCTCATTCTGAACGATAAAATGCATATAAAATCAGCAGCTCCAAACCACAAGCGTGCTTAAGGCGAGATTGTCGGCTTGGAAATGTCAAAACGAGTAAAGAGTGTAGTGGACTTCTGCGCTTTGCGCAGTAGCATTTAGCCCGGGAGCGTCCCAGACTGCGCCCTGCCTAATTTCGGGCTGTATATGGTTTCTAATTCCCTCTCTCTTACCATCCGTCCTATCAGGCGAGAAACACTTCCGCTGTCTCCTGCCGCAGCGGACCTGGCGAGTTTACTTGAGCTCAGGAGGGAAAGGGGGAGGAGGGGGTCGAGCGCACCGCCTGACAAGGAACACCGAATCTACACGTACAACCCTCTTGGAAGCAGGACTCGGTTTTCGGTTATTGGGTTTCTAGAACTGCTGGTGACAACTGGCCCCAGCGGGCGCATGCGACAGCATATAGCGGAACAGATTCCCGGCGGGGCCGGAGAGCGGAGGCTGGGTCTGAGCGCCGTGCACTCCAGCTGTCCCGCGCCGAGCACGCTAGCCTCGCCGGGAAGCCCCTCCAGCCTCGGCCCGCAGTGGGGGAGAGACTGGTGGGTCCCAGACGGAGGCCCTCGCCACCCTTGGGCGACCTCCGCTGGCATGAATAAACGTGCCCTTCCCTTTTCCTCGGAAACTGGGTGACGAGGTCTGAAAAGGAGCCTGGGACCGGTAAGTCCCAAGGTGAGCGTATTTCCCACTCCGCGATCTCTAAGGGGGCTTCTGAGCTGGGCAAATTTGTGTGTGTGTCGGGGGGGGGGGCAAACCTCTGGAAGCTACTTCTTTCCGTTCCTTTCCAGATCAATATTAATAATGGTTAGACGAGATGGGCAAAAATCAAAGGATACCCTGAACCAAGTGTGACCTCCGCAGTTTCAGAGGACTCTTGGCTGAGAGCTTTCCCGCTTACGGGTAAAGAGGTCACTGCAAGAATCACCCACAAGCTGTGTCTTCTTACCGGCGCAGAGGTCTTCCCCACCTCCACGCTCCGACAGTCCTCTGGCCGACCCCCGGCGCGGGTACCTAGTGGTAGGCGTGCGGTCAGCGAGAGCCGCCGGCTCGGGAAAGTGCAGGGCCCCAAGAGCTGGCGCTGGCTTTGCGCCTGCAGGCCCAGGAGTCCTGGACACGTCTCGTTTGACAGCGTTTTCGACCGGGCCCCAGTAGCGTCTCTCCCAAGTCTACACAGGTCTGACTCGAGCGCGTCCTCAAAGGCTGGTGGGAGGGCTGGGAGCCGGGGCGGGCGCGGATTCAGGAAGCGAGATCCCGAAGATTGCTTGAGTACCGCGGAAACTCCAGGTTAAGTTCCGTCAAACATGTGGTTACTCACCGCGAGGAGCTCAGAGGCAATGGGTTCAACAGTCAAGTTTGTGGGGACTTTCCCTACTTAAAGTAATAATTTGCTAATTCGGATCTATTGCCTTTCAATATCGAGTTCCAGAGACCTCTTGTCAATGCAGGCTTAATTTCATCCCACTGATGAAGGATGTTTATAAACGGTTCCTGTGGTGCAAGCCGAGTGTGAAAATATCAGTTTTATGCCTCTGGATAAGAATTAACCGAGGTGGAAGGTTTATTAGGCGATTACAAATTTCGCAGCTGCTCGTAGCCCAATTAGGCAGCTCTTCGCAGTGAGTGGAAGCTGCGGGGGTCAGAGCGGGTTGGTGTTCCAGCTCTCCAGCCCTGGACCTCCAATCAAGGCCTGACTCTACCCAGACCCCTTCCCTGACCCCCTCGGGCTTTAGGGAGACACCCTGCGCCTCCCAACTAGCTGGGCACAGCAAAGCCCGGGACAGGATGCACTCCCAAGTCTCTGGCTTTCTTTCTGCCACCCTTGCAAAGAGCCCTGCCCTCCTGAGGTGTTGGTTGCCCCCTGGGTGGGCTTGAGGTCTCAGATTTTCATTTAAGGAGCGGTGGCATTCCAGAAATTTCAAGTTAGTAGGTAGGAACCGCCCCAACGCGGCGAATCCTCACCCACCTGCAGACACACATGATGATGTTTTTTTGGTCTGTCCTTGTTCGACCAAAATTGGTCTCAGTTGGAGTTCGAGCTAAAAACCGTCATTACAAAGACAAAAAGAGTCCTGACTTTTAGCACAAGCACCTAACGTAGGAAGAGGTAGTCTGCAAAGCATCAGGCGAACCCTTCCTTTTCCGGAGCCGAGGAGGAGCCTGGGTAAGAGGTGTGACGCGAGCTCCGAGGAGTTGGGGCCACTGTGCAGGAATGACCCCTCGGTATGCTTGCCCTTGGCAAGGGGTCACAGGGTGGTTGGGTCGAGGACGAGAGGGAAGCTCAGCCCTGACATTCATAGCAAACACCTGCGCATCCTCCTCCTCCTCCCGCCTCCACAAACGACCTCCAGCCAAAGGCCTACACCGCCTGGGACTCAGAAACTCATCACCTGCAGGCCTACTGAGCAAGGCTGGGTGCGCGTAATTACCCCGCGGGAAAAGTCCGCGTAGTGCCGGGCGCCAGGAGTAAAGCGGCCGCCAGACCAGTCTTTTAGGTCTTCTTATGTCTGCCTACCATTCTTCTTCCCCAAGCCCAGAAGCCTCTAAAAATGAATCATTTCCTCCACTTATGCAGCGATAGGAGCTCTTAGATCAAGATTAGTATTTTGAAAACCTGACTGAGAGCCGCCTGATTAGGCGGGGGTGGGGGGGATGGAAAGACCGCATAAACGCCCGCGCCCCCGCCCTACTTCCAAAAACAACTCCAGCTCTCCCCGGATCTCCAAATGACCCGCGCGACTTATTCTCCCGGATAGCAGCCAAACAGTACCCCAGATTCATTTTGCAGACCCTCACGCATAGAAACTGTAACTAAATCTCCGAATTGGGTCTTTATTTTTAATTCCACTTTCATTCCTGCTCTATACACGGCCTGGTAGTCAACATTCTACACGACTCTTTCCATTCAGAAGAGCCATCTCGAGACCGATGCTATTTCATGGAAAATGCATTATGTGGATTTTTCAAAAAATACTAATTTTTGCACTTGATGAGAAACACAAGTCTTTCTGTTCTCCAAGCACAGGTTAGCTTTTCGAGAAGTCGGTCCACTCCAAGCCTTCAATTCTGTAAGAGGGCACAGATTAATCATAGCGTCCCCCTCCCCCCCCCCCCCCCACTGCGTAAATTTAAGCGAGAGCTCCCAGAGAGGACCTGCAGGGGGATAGCTAATATTAACGTGGGCGCAGCTGTGCGTAAACAATGGCGTTAGGAAAATGCTCTAGAGACCCTCGTGTTTATGGGATAAAAATGTAATGGAAGAAAAACTAAATTTGCAGTCGTTGCTTGGTCCCAGGCTGTTACATGGGCTCACTTCATCACAGTAAAGTCTACCTGTGTTTGCCCACTGCCCTTCCTCTAGCCTGCTGCTGACGCGTCTGGGCGGGAGCACTTCGATCTTCCTCTTCTAGACAATAAGGCAAGGAGATAATATTATAAACATATATATCTTATCGAAGCAACATCATATGATTTTGTTAAAGGCCATTAAGAAACAGAGACTCCTAAATATTCTTATATTACTGTTTCAGAAGCTTGCTTTGTTTTCTCAAAGGGAAAATTGGAAATAAAAATTGTTAGCCTTACCAAATTCCTCTTTGTACACTACATAATGAAGTAAAATCTATACCATAAATAAGTTATTTAAACACACCCTCCAATCCTAATCAAAATTACGGTATTCTGAGACCCCACTCTCACCCCCCTTCCCCCCCAACAAACCCGCCGCCAAAATATGAGGCAGGAGCTGGCCGCTTCTATGGCTTAAATTTTGCCTAGGATGAGATGAAAGAGCAATACTATTAGCAACATACTTTTTGTCTTTCTTGTAGCCTTGATTTCAAATCTAGTCGCAAATCATAAGCTTTTGTGTTGCTCAGATGTTCCTTCTTTATCTTAATAAGAAAACTTTTCACAAAGGGAGTGGGGACCTCTAGATAAGTCAGCCCCCAGGTTTCCAGGGAGCCATCTCTGTCCTCAGCTAGACAGGGGAGCTGCTTGTTTCAGGAGAATGACTGAAACATTCAAGTCACCCAGACCTCCGCTTCCCCTTCAGCTTGCTGCAGAAAGAGATGTAACCTGAATCTTTGTTTAGGTTTTGGTTGGGGAGTGAGAATCAAAAAGCCACGGCAAATGCAGAGAGGAGTTTTTTTTTTTTAAGTCAAAAGTTAACAGGCCATTCCCAATGTTTTGGTTTTTTGTTTTTTCTTCTTCTTCTTTAATACTAAATCTGGAGTAAGTTGGCTTGTCCTGATAAAGATCTTGACTTGTAGAGAAGGCGGGTGTTTCTTAATGAGGTGAGGCTATTCCTCCAGGAAAAGACTTTTCCCCCCACACCCTCTTCCCTCCCTTCATGTAAGGTTCCACCCTCTGGAAAAACAAAACTCTTTTTTTCCTTTTCCTAGAGGGACAGACCTCAATGAAGTTGGGAAACAATCTTAAGAGCAGTCCATCAGAGTGCTTACGGTCACAGCGGCCTCTTTGGACGAAGACTTGTAGCATTCTTTCTCTTCTCGGTGTCAGCTTTTATTAGTGCGCTGGGGCTGGGGAGGCGGGCCAGATCGGCAGACACGGACAGCCTCTGACCCTCTGGAGTTGGTATGTGATAAGCAGCCCTAGCAGTGCCATGTATTGGAAAAGCGAGCAGATGTTTGTGTGTAAACTAGAAGAAAAGGACGTGCCGGAGCTGGCAGTTCCTCCCGAGAAGGTGAGCGACCCGACGCCTGGCCAGACCAGCTGAATCGCAGTTTCCTGCGAGCTGTTTGCGCTCCTAAATGAGGTTCAGAAATTACCTGTAACGGCCTCATCTTCAAACCTGGCAGTTTTTTTTTTTTTTCTTACGTAGTAGCGTTAGTCAGTAATCATTGCCTCCCCTCCCCACAAGCTCACTTAACCTGAGGCCATGGAGACCGTAATTTGGGAGACGAAGCCTCAAGCCTAAGGCGCTCTCGGGTACATGTGAGTCGTGCTTTTGTTGTGTTTGCAGTGGTGAAAGGGCGGTGGGGAGAGTGAGTCGGGAGGTCCAGGCGGCTGTGGGGTGGGAAGGAACAGAGGCGCGGCTTCCCGCTCCCAGCCGCCGGCGGATGCTTGCCGGCCCTAAGGAGCTCCACCGGCCGTAGGGCGGTCCGCGCTGCCGCGGCCCCACAGCGAAATAGAAGCAGACGTGGTTCCAGGAAGGCCTCTGGATCCTAGGGCGGGCTACGAAGGCCATTTTACTTTAAAAGACCGAAAGAAGCCAACCCCAGGGCTCTCGAGTCACACCATTCTTCGAGTAGATGGGGGGAAACTGACAAACTCTCACCTCACTCTGGAGGCAGGAGCCGCGGCGTATCTCGCGTTTTAGGTTTGAAAATCATCTGCAGCCTGTTTGAGCGCCTCCGCCGGACCCGCACTGGGCACTGCTGACTTTGTCTTCGCGCCGACGCTGGCGGGGAACACTCGGCGAACTCGGGGCTCTTCTGCCTAAACTCTTTGTGTCTGCGGCGCTGGGTCCCGAGTAGGGAGCGCACCCGAGGGTCCCGGCGGAGAGCCCGAGGGACCGGGGGGCTCTGACAGTATCTCTTCTGGTGCTACCAGAGTGAGGGAAAGAGGGAGGCGAAGAGACAGAAATGCAGAAGTGTGGGCCGTTCGAGTTCTGGGACCCCCCCCCGCCCCCCAAGCTAGAGTTTCCGTAAACGAAGGCAGAAAAAGACCAGAGCGGCTGCGTTTTCGTTTAAGAACAAAACTCCTACAAAGGCTTGGAAACACTTGAGTAATGCGCGTTGTTGCTTTAAAACATTTCGACCGAGGTTGGGTGAGTTTTTTTTTAATGACACAAATTAAATTCAGCTGGATATTTTCCATTATTCGACCCGCTTTTTGCGCTAGCTAAAAATAATCCTTTAGTAGCTCAAATGTTGACTTACCGAGCAATAAGTGGCAATTTACACCTTAAAGAAACGAGTATAAATCACTCGCAGCTCTAATTGCTGTAAGTTTACGAAAGAGCTGCTGGCTCGGTTTAATCTGAAGCATTTTCATTCAAATTGTCATCGGAACAAACACCAGGCTTCTTAAATCCCGCTGTAATTAGCTTTCAAGTATCCTATTAAACCTCTTCACCTTTCGGGCTATCCAATTCAAAAAGCCCCCTTTTAAAAATATATATGTGTCTTGCTCTTTTAATTGAGGCTATTAAAGAAATCAAGTTCCTACCCCCACCCCCTCCTCAAATCCTCTTTTCTTCTCTCCCACTTCACCCCACCCCCATGCACCCCCTTTAGCCGGGTGATCCCTGCTCCGCTGTGATTGACGTCTAGAAAGAAACTGCTTTGTGCCGGGATGATTGTTATTAACTTGTTACCCCCGGCAGGGGGGCGGGGAACCGACGTGCTACGGTGAGCGCGGGGACCCGGAGCCCCGAGAGCGCGGCAGCGCGCCGGGCGAGCCCTTGGTGCTCCGGTGGCCGCCTAGTCGCGTGCTGAGGCTGCGCCGCCGCCGCCGCCGCCGCCGCCCGCTGCCTGCAAGGGAGGCTGCGTCGGCGTCGGCTTGCCAGGCGCGCGCGGGCCCAGGCGCCCAGACGGCTGCACGTGCGGCCCGGAGCGCCGTGGGCCTTCATTAGTCCGCCCCGCGTGCGGAGAAGCTGAAGCTCTGGGCCGCACGTGCCGGCTCTGAACTTCTCGTCTCTGTTCCTCCCCACTTCCCCGCCCTCACCTCCTCAGTGCCAGGGGCTCATGTCGGAGGAGTGCGGGCGGACTGCAGCCCTGGCGGCCGGGAGGACTCGGAAAGGCGCCGGGGAAGAGGGACTGGTGAGTGGGTAGGGACCCGGGTGGCGGCGAGCCGGGCCGTGGGGAGGCAGCCCAAGGACGAAGGGCTGCTGTCCCCGCGCTCCTCCCCGGGCGCAGTTGGGCCCTCGGGGAGCGGGTGGAGAGGGGTTCTGGGGCGGGGGGAGAAGCTGAGCCAGTGTGGCGGGCTGCGCAGGGCCGCCAGGCGCCCCAGGTCCTTGAGGTCAGTGGTCTGCAGCCCCGGCGGGGGCGTGGTGGGAGCATGGAGGCGGGGGGAGAGGGCGAGAAGCGGGACCTCAGAAACTAGGGGTGGTTTGGGGTAAGGGAGGGGAGGCTGTGAGGGAGCCCCCGTGGGTCTGTGGGATGGGAGAGAAGGAGGGGTCTAGAACCGCCTGAGACCGCGCCTCGTGGCTTCCTGCAGGTGAGCCCCGAGGGAGTGGGGGACGAGGACTCGTGCTCCTCCTCGGCCCCACTGTCCCCGTCGTCCTCGCCCCGGTCCATGGCCTCGGGCTCCGTCTGCCCCCCTGGCAAGTGTGTGTGCAACAGCTGCGGCCTGGAGATCGTGGACAAGTACCTTCTCAAGGTAGGGCGGAGCCGCGAGGCCCAGGGGCAGCGGGGTTCCCCGGGAGCTCTGGGAGAAGAGAAAAGTTTACTTTCCCTCTCTTTTCCACTCAAGTTCTCGCTGGAGATTGTAGACTTTCTCAGCACTATGGCCCAGTCAGGGGCAACTCATGCGGTGGGAAAGAGTGGGAGAAGAAATCTTAGAATACCCGCTGTTGCAAAACTGCTTACGTGTGACCCATCCTGGTCTAGACGTGCCGATACCCTGGGTGGATGTGCTGGAGTTAGCCACCTACTTGTAGAGGAACAGAAGTGGGGAAATGCTTACCCATTCTGGAAACAGGGTCCTGCCCGATTATTTTTACTGAGCCTCGGGTTATGGTCCCTCCACCCCCAATAACACCCACACGTCTGCCTGCTTATGAGGACTCCAGGTCTGTATATGTTGATCGATTTCCCCTTTTCAGTGTCTCCTTTGGTGAGAACCACTGTCAAGTGCCTTAAAGGGTCTTTTCTGGATAGATATTTTACAGTCTTATGTTTATTTACACTAACCTGAGGCTTTTCCAGAGTAAAAGTTCGTAGTAGCATTTAAATGAAAACCATTTTCAATATCTTCCTCCTCTCATTAAGGTTTAATACTTAAGGGCCACCGAATGATTTTTTTTTGTTAATGTCATCTTCATTGCTTAGTGGAAAAAAATGGAAATTGATGTAAATTTATACAAAACAGAAAGAAAGAAAAATACTTGGGATGAAGTGCTTCAAGTGGTGGTTTGAGAGTTGACTGTCTTGATTTGTTTTACTTCTCTCAAGATATTGTGGGGGAGTTTTGGAGTACAAATTCTGGCAGGCTAGTTACCCATGTCATTGCATGAAGGATCATAGTCCCTTGTGTCTTAATTCGAATACCATGGAATTTCAACTTCAATAGCTTTTTAAAACCACTATTTAAAATAATGATCTCTCCTACACTGACTTAGTAGCAAACCAGTTCACTTTCTATTCTCCTCACCTCCCCCCACCCCAGTTTTTCAAAAGAATTCATTATGGAGAATATGAATTCAGAAAGCAAATTAGTGAGTTTCTTTAAATTTCTCCCTTAACATACAAAGCTGCTTCATCTGGGGAGTTGGAATGATACCCTGTAGATACAACCCAGATAAAGCACCAAAAGGAGTTTTGGTGAAAACGTTTAAAAAGTGACTAATTTACTTAATTGGTGGTTGATTCTTAAAGCTGGCTTTCTCTTTAAATCTGCATTCTTAAGATTTCCATTCCAGTGTTTCCACACCTGAGCCTTTTTGGATATTTAAAAACCATCTTTTGGATCAAACCTAGTTTCTTATTTTCAATGAGCCCTCTCAGTAATTAGCTTAATCTTTAAGAATGTTTCTTGATGGATCTATAATGGATCCACTACACAGCAGAAAGGATAAAGAAAAAAGTTATTATAAAGTGACTCAACATATCCTCTGGAATAGATAAAATCATTTTTAGTGTTCATCTTTTATATGTTAACATATGTTTATGTTATATATGTGTATTGTATAAAATAATGTAAGTTATCTGAAGAGTCTTTTAAAGCTTTCCTTTGTAGTAGGACCAGAGTCCTCTCAATGAAGTCTTCTACATACAGTCTTAGTCCACCCCTTTTTGTACATATTAGTATATGTACAAGAAAACTAGCTGCTGCTTATTATATAGGAAACTAGTTCTAACAAAAGTTTGACACTTTATGATTAAAAACTGAGTTCTTAACTTTTTTGCCCCCATTTTGTGTGCTTATTCTTCCAGATAAGTTTGAATTCAATTTGAGTCACTGGTGAAAAAATAATTGTTAGACCTAATAGAATATTTGAGGGTATAACTGTTTAATATAGAAAAACACCATATTGTGAGGCAAGTTAAATGGAGTTAGAACAAAAAACATGAGAGGAGTTAGATGCATCTGTTGCCCCATCTAATACTTCAGTGTCCTGTCATTTGAGTGATTTTTTTCTGGCTTGGTCCTATATATGTATACATACAGAGATTGGATCAATGTAGCCATCAGGAAAGGTTTATAGTCGCCAGAATTTTCTCTGTTCACCTTACTTTCATCTCTGGAAAAGAAATGGAAGATGAAGGGGATTTTTTTTTTTAAGTAAACTTTGAGGAAGGGTGGCAAACCAGGCATTACATCTGGCTTTAGGGAACTAGAGAATGGCCATGACTCTTGCCCTGAAGCCTGCATCTAGCCTTGCTTAAAAAAAAAAAAAAAAAAGAGCCTGGATAACATCAAAATGCAGAAGGCCTTAAACAGTGGAATACTAAAGGAAACCTGTATTTCTACACTTTAACTTAATTGGGCCTGTTTGAGGAAAAAAATAGAAAGAAAATGCATCTCTAATTAATAGGACAGCATTCACCATTGTTAATTTTTTTATTTCGATTTCCTCAGATTTTTTTCCCTATTGTTTCCTATTGCTATTTTCCCTGTTTTCTTGTATGGTGAGCATGTAGTTCTTTTATAGCAAGACCAAAACTTAAAATTTCACTAAAATGATACTCTCATTAGTGCTTTGGAAAGAGACACATAACTGTAATTAGAAGCCAGTGAAACTTTCTTCAGCTTCGAAGGACCCTTTATATTTCATATCACAGAAAAATATGTTGAACAGTAATGCTAATATGATAGAATCATTGGACAAGATAGTCTTTATTATGAAATAGTTTAGCAAAAGCTGTATTTCACAATTTCCCATTTTTCCAATTTCCTAATTCTTATATTAGGCATTAGATCCATTTGTAGAGTATAACTGGTGTTTTTGCATCATTGCCGTTGTTTTAAATGAAATTTAATTAAGCATAAGCCTAGTTCTTGTGTCCATTTAACAAGAGCAAAATTTAGGAGCCTGCATTACAGGCAAATTGAATTCAATACACATCTTCGTTTTTGAAGGCTAAAGGTGTGCCGCTTATACTATGATAGCAACAGTTTAAGGTAAGGCTATTTATGATTTGTCCCCTGATTTGACAATGTTTCATGCTCCTATATAGAATATAAAGTGCTGTGATTTATTAAATTAAATCAAAGCATTTAATGTCTTACTTCCTGAAGTATAAATGGCAAATAGTTGGGTACCTTTTTAGAACTGCTTATAATAGATTTATTTTTTTCCTCTAGTAACCAAATCATTAAAGTAGGGTTACCAATGCTTTTTGTTTTGATTATTTAATGTTAGACGGGAGCCAGGGCTTTGGCCATTTCAACATTTAAATCTACCTTAGGAATTTCTGTTTTGTAAGTAAAATGGATTGCCTGGCTTCTTTACACGGGTAAGTATTTCTTACAAAGCTTCTTTTCCATTTTCTTTCTCACTTTAACTAAAAAGTAGATTGAGAAGGGATGTGGCTTGAATTCTTTAGCTACCATGTTTCACGGTGGGAAGAATTTGGTCAAGGAAAAAAATATAAAACCAGTATGTAGGACTTTAAAGTGGCCAAAATTTTCCCTGTGTTCATATACGTTCGATAACAAAACAAAACAAAAACAAACAAAAAAACCCTGAATAGACACTCAATTAAAAAAAAAAACCTGAATTTTTCAAAAGTATATTTTAAAAATTAAACACAAAGTGTATAACATGCTGCTGTGATTTTCTGGTTGAGGTCTAAAAGAGAATATATCTAGATGCGTATTTGTGTAAATGACACCTCTTAGATAGAAACATTCAGAGCATGTGTTAAAATATTAAGAGGCCAGCTTTTAAAATTGCCTGATACAGAAAACCAATGAAAGATACTCTTAAGTGTGTGGTATTAGAATGGCTTTTCATCCTAACCCCTTCTTCTTCACAGGTGAATGACCTGTGCTGGCATGTTCGGTGTCTCTCCTGTAGTGTCTGCAGGACCTCCTTAGGAAGGCATACCAGCTGTTATATTAAAGACAAAGACATTTTCTGCAAACTTGATTATTTCAGGTACACAGAAACTTTTTTTTTTAGTAAGTAGATACTCCAAGAAGGTATTACACAAAGAGAATTTTGTAAATAGCCTTTCTTGTCCAGTTTTATTTACTGAAGCCCACTTTTTCTTATACAATGGATTTCAAAATGAGAATGCTTCATATTTTTGAGGTATAATTTGTATTAAAACAAATAAAATTAGCATGCTTATGTGTTTTAGGAACTCAGTATACAAAAATTAATTTTAAATAATTATTTCCACTTTGGCGAATGAAAGTTTTAGGTATTAAAAACAGGGAACTTCTTTGCTGTGCAGAGATATAAAGTATGAAATATAAGATGACTTATTATAACAAAGCCCTTTGTTCAGGGGGAGTAGCAAGACAAAAATGAAGTAATTATGGGGGAAAAACAATCAAGGTTTTGTTGTGCTTTTTCCAGTTTACTGTAGAATGACCCCTCGTAATATACCTATAAAATGCCAGCAGTTTGGAAACTGATTAAACCATATTATTCAGAAGAAGTGACCATTCCAGTATCGGAAATACACCAAGTCTAATTACGTATTCTGCCTAAAAATCCTGTTTCTTTTGTCCGTTCTTTGATCTTTGCTTTGTGAGACTGTATTTGCCTAGGATATTAAATGTAACATTTTCTCCACATGGTCTCTTTATAATAGTTTAAATGTAAAGTTTCTTCTAAGATAGCTCTCCACTAAGAATTAAATTCTGTCTTGAAATTGAAATCATCCTTAAGCATGACTTTTGAAAATTATCACATTTTTTCCCTATTTGCATTTCCAAATGAAGAAGAATGTTCATTGTGAAATTGGGAAGTTAATAGTACATACTGAAGTTTGTAATACTAATTATGTTATTTATATTCAATTTCAAAAACTGATTTAAGAGAGTTTAGTGATTGATTTGAATAAAATTGCTAGATAATTTAAAGCACTTCATGAAATCCAGAGTCCTTTATTTTATAAAGTCATAGAATTTTATAATTACCCAAAACATGTATTTCTCATTAGGTTTGCTCTCTGTTTCCTCAAAAATAGTAGCAGTTTGCCTCCTCTTTCACTTAAGATATGCTAATCTTAATTTTTTTTTTTTTTGGTAATTTAAAGCCCCTTGAAATGTTTGGTTTCAGAGACTTATTGAAAGTCTAGTTCTTCAGGATTTTTTTTTATACTTCATATTTTACTATATTCTGAAATTTATTTTTATGATACAGTTTTTCAGATTAACTTAAAAACTGGCAATACCTCTATACTTATCTAGTTTAATGTGGATATGCCAGGTTATGACTGCAATTGTGGTAGGAGATATGACAGAGAGTGTCTGGTCACTAGGACTGAGAGAAAAAAGAAATCTTTACATCTGGCATTTTGTTAAGATTAACTTGCATTTAATGTCCAGATATGTGTCTAAAAGTTTTAGGTAACATTTCCCCTTCTCTTGTGGATGGTATTGCAACAGTTTGTTCACCAAAGGAAACATTTCTGAGTTTTCCTTCACTGAGGTTTCTGAGGTTTCCTCACACCAGAGTGAACAATTTCTGTTCTATTCATTCTTTGATAATATCAATTTAAAATGTTTTAACTTTAAAAAAATATTTAGAGCATTTTCTAATTATCTCAACTTGGTTTTAAGATGTCATTATTTATATCTTCAATGGTATGCTTTTGTATTTTTAGGTTTCAGTCTCGAGTGTGTGTGTGTGTGTGTGTGTGTGTGTGTGTGTGTGTTATGTTGAGTCTCTAGGTAATTTATAAATGCACTGATATTTGTTACAAGAAGGATACTGAAACTCCTATGTCATTTATTTTAAAAGAAAAAAAATCCTTTTCTCCTTTAGAGTAACAATGAGAAGGTTTTATTTTATAAACAGGTTTGAATTATGATCCCATCTCAAGTCTCGATTGTGTACCATATGACTTTTAAAAAATAATTGATTCCTGTTTCCTTTTCAAAAGATTTAAATACTTGGGTTAATCCAATGAGTAAATAATGTGTTAATTTAATCTTAGACTGATGAATATCTCACCAAGCATTAAAATCTTCACCTCCCACCCTTCTATTTATGTAGAAGGTATGGAACTCGCTGCTCTCGCTGTGGGAGGCACATCCATTCTACTGACTGGGTCCGGAGGGCCAAGGGGAATGTCTATCACTTGGCGTGCTTTGCCTGCTTTTCTTGCAAAAGGCAACTTTCCACAGGAGAGGAGTTTGCTTTGGTGGAAGAGAAAGTCCTCTGCAGAGTGCATTATGACTGCATGCTGGATAATTTAAAAAGAGAAGTGGAAAATGGTAAATATATACTTAAAATACTTTTGAATCTTTTGGGACAGTGAACACAGGGACAATAACAATTTTTCCTAAGGTCGTCTTAAAGCATTACTTTGTGCAGTGTAATTGTGGTGAAACTCATTAAGCCCTCTACTGTTAGTGATGGTCTCCATCTGTTTATTTACAAGAAAAGCCATGGCATATGTATTCGCCTTGTGCCATATTCTCAGGAAGCAGCCTTGAGTTTAGGGTTCTGTTTTGCTTTTGTAACCATTTGTTTCCTTGTATTTGCCTTTGTAAGGATGAGCCTTAGATGTGCACTTCCAAATTGGTACACTTTTGACTAAATATACAAGCCTACAGATGGAATATTGTTTCCACAGTATGTTTCTAGTATGTTCTAAAACTTAAGGGATTTGGCAAACTAGATGTATACAGTTTCATACCAAGCCAAGAGATGCAAGAAACCTATTATTGTATGATTGTTCATACAACAATCTATTATTGTATGAATGGTGTGTTTTTTAAATGCAGGTAATGGGATTAGTGTCGAAGGCGCCCTCCTCACAGAGCAAGATGTCAATCATCCAAAACCAGCAAAAAGAGCTCGAACAAGCTTTACAGCAGATCAGCTCCAGGTAGACATGACAATGAATTTATGAGTTTTTGAAGCCCTTCCCCACCTAAAAAAAAACACAAAAACCACCAAACCCAAACTAACAAAGCCAAACAAAAAATAATCTCTATGGTGTCTTAAAACATTTTTGTTTTCAAAAAGGTTAGCCTGTGCTTTTTGTGAAAACTAACTTGTTAGATGTATGAAAACATTGCCCTAAATATTGTTTATCAATATTTTGAGAGTCATGATGTGATATGAACTCGTCATTCAAGTTCGTCTCCCTGGGGTCTGTTAGCATTTACATCAAAGTGGAAACAAAATGTTGATCTGTTCTGACTTCCTGATAAAAATTACTTTAACCCAGGCATTTACATTACTACATGTAATTGTGCTAGAAGATAAAATATTTGGGGACTCTTAACAGAAAGAGACGCTCAGTGTGTAGGTCTGTGGGACACTAATGTGTTCATCTTTTTAACAAACCACATTGAGTCTTTTAATGGACAAGATTGTACATTTTCTGAGTAGGAAAGAATTGTAAACGCTTTACCATAACTAGGAGTCTACCGATTGACTCCAATCAAGTAGACCCTTCTTGTTTTTAAAGAGGGTAGAGGGAGTAATTCTATAATTTGATGCTAGAGGTTCATTATGTTCCCTGAAAAGGGAGGGATTATTTTCAACTTAGTTGCCCTTAATATAATTGTCATAAGTTCTGTTTATACAAATTGTCTTGAAAGTAATGAAATAATTACTCCTTGCTTTATATTTAAGTCTACGCATACAATGATTCTTTCTGGCATTTTTTTTCAGATAAAGAAATCACATTTTCTAAAAGATTAATGTGACTGAAATATTTGTTTTATGTTAAGGAGAGGTAACATCTGTAAAGCGCCTACCATGTATAGCTGGGTGCTTTACACATAGTATCCATCTTAGCTCAGACTTGTAAGGATATTTATACAATGTTAAGAAATGAAGGTAATATTTTGAAAACTCACTTATAGTATTCTAATACTTGGCAGTATTTAAGATGAATGCAGTAAAAGAGAGGATTTTTATTTTGAGAATGATTAAGAAAGAAGCCTTGATATGACACAAATATTCCAAGGGAACTTAATGGCATTGGAAGCAATCTAGCATTAAAATCTAGATCTATTCTAAAAAATTTCCAAAAGATTGTTTTTGATTTCTTAATTTAGGCATAGACTGCATGGTCAGTAAGTAGGAAATGAAAGATAAGGCAGTTGAAAGAGATATCTGTTTGAACCTTGCTTTTCTGGGTGCCTCATTTGGTTGTAATGAAGATCACGTAAAGCCCCAGGTTAGGAGATATGAATAGCTGTGGGAGATCTGGCAGCAAAATACCCAGTAGTTAAAAGGTGTCTGAGTTAAAATATAATCTCTAATATAAATATGTTCTGTTTATAAAGTGGGCGGTTTCCATGAAAGCCTGGCTGTAACTTTAATAATCATAAGGTTGATAGCTTTAGTTTGATATAAAAATTTATTAGTAAAAGGATACCGAAAATTTGAAACCACTTTAGGTAGATATACAATCTCATATAGGAAGATAGAGGCACTAATTAAATAGAAAGGGAATAATATTTGTGGAGGTCTTTGTATACCAAGTCTTACACCAGACATTTTCTCTACATTATCTTCTTTTATCTCTTACAATTCCTTGATATAGGTAGCCTCATCCAAGAAGTGTAGGGACTCCCCCAGAGCAGACCACCAAGGGAATGGCAGAGAAGAGATTTGGACCCTGCTCCCCAAACCTCTGGTCTTTTCATTTTGCTTGGCCTCCCAGGAGACCATGAGTAGAACTGTGCCTTAACAAGGCTCCCCTTAATGGCAGTGGCAGCTAAAACGAGTGAGATTCTGAATCTTGTAGATAGCCTTATAGTTTTAAATTGCAAATGTGCATAAACTATTTAAGCCATGCATTATCATATGAAAATGTGATCTGAATCATGTTTTAAAAATTTATATCAGGATCATAGGTTTTTAAAAATGAAAGCAGAAATTATATACTTTCAAAGCATGTTCTCATTTATTCAGTATTTATTAGCATCTATCTGTGCCAGGAATGGCTGAAACAAATGAGACACAATCCTTGTCCTCAAGTGTTCTTTGTAGCTTAGGAATCTAGGATAAGTTGAATCATTATACTTTGCCAGAACCTCTAATAAATCAGGCAGTGTACCTCATTGTCAAATTGTCCTACTTTTCAGACAGCTGAATATATTTAAGTAGTGCTTGAATTTAGCAAAACAATAAAATATAGGTGATCAGTAAGTCAAGACTATTCATAGACTACCTGGTTTGGACTTATACGACTTAAAATGAGAGGAACAAACAAATTTCCCAAATTCTTCTTTAGAAGCTTATGGGAAGAAAAAGTAGTTTGACTTTCAGAATAGAGTGCTATTTTGTGTTGGCAAAAATATTTCAAATATTGTCTCATTTGTATAAATTGTATTTTAAAAGTTCTGGCAATACTATGGTTTGCTTATTGTAATTGGAAGTATTTGCTCAATGATTATTAATGTTAAACATGCCAGGGTTAGCACCTACTTTAATCTGCTTTCAGATCAAGTTGGTCAGCTGCTACTATGCAGACTCCTCACATTTCTGGTAGACATTCTGGCCTTAAAATGATGTGTCTACAGAGGCTTGCTCCTTGACCATGTTAAAAGAGCTCAGAAAAGGAGTAGGGTGGGTTTTGGCATCATTAGTGACCAGAGAGTAATGAAACCAAGTAAAAATTAAAAGGGTTCTTTTGTGAGACTAAACACTGATGGACACATCTTACTTTTCCTTTAGCATATTCTAGCTTTAAACCATCAGTGTTGATTTAAGTTTTCCTTTATTCCTTAATGAGAAATTGTTTTAGTAAATGTAATTTACTTCCATTATTAAACTTGTGAATTTGAAATGCATTTGTGAAAAGCATGCTGTTTTTGTTTTATAAATTATCAATAATGGCCTTACAAACAAATCTTCAAATATCTGTTCAGCTTTTCTGCTTGAAAAATTAAAAAACAAAGACATAATTTGTTCATTCTTTTTTCTCTTTGGGATGTTACATGCTCAACTACGTATAAACACAACTCTATTTGTACATGAAGATATTAAAGTTAACACATTTGGAGTAGGAGAGGAAGAAAGAAGTGAGCTGGGCGAGATTATAAACTTTTAGGCTGATTCTGCCCATTTTTTTAAAGAAAAATTACATGTGCTGTTTACAGCGAGTGTGTGGACAAGTGTAGTTGGATAGGAAGCCAGGAATACCTTATTCTGGAAGAGTCACTATCAGAGAGAACTTAACTGAAAAAAATTATATAATTTGTAAACTTCACAAGGTTTCCTGGAACAACATCGGTCTTTTTCTCCACGCTATCTTCAGATTTTCCTCACATTGTCGAGGTTCATTCCGTCACAAAGTCTTCACTGTGTGACAGGAAGGGGGATTAACTCCTGCGGATATGAAGAATAAGACAGTCCCTTTGCCCTCAAGAAACTCACTATCTGCTATGGAGAGCTCGACTTGCTAACACATTAGTTAGCTACCCAGTGACAAGTGCAGTGGCAAAAGATAGTATTATATGAGGAGCATAGTGGAGAATGCAGTTAATCTTGCCTCCTGGAAATGGTGTCGAGGTCAGCAGGACTTAAGGTCATTAGGTAGATTACCCCCATCACATGCCCACAGACATGCACAATCATGTTGGGTGCCAGATTCCCCTTTCTCATTCTTATAATACTTTCTTTATATTTTATAATACTTCCCTCTATTGACTTTTAAGTAATAAAATTCAAATATCCCACTTGATTTCCGTGATTTCCTTTTCTGAAAGAATCCAAAGCCCTTGGTGTGTGCTTTTATTCTGGTACTCCTCCCTCCCCCCACCCCCACTCCTCACCTCTCACTTTAGCTTGTATTGTTGCTAATTATTGGCATGCGTATATCTTCTCCTAGGAAGTTGAGGCCAGAATCACTTGGGAGCTTTTCCATCTATAAATGTTTAGAGCTCAGGAAATTCTTATTCAATGGGCTGATGGGTGTCTCTTTTTAAGATCCCAGATGTTCCTTTGCATAGAGCAAGTGCTCAAAACAATTAATGATGGAGTCATTACAATTAGGTGGAATCCATCTGTTGCACTGTCTACTTTTGCAGACTGATAAACATTGTGGTAGGGGCCTTGAACCTGTTTTGCTCAATAGAGGCTGAAGATTAAAAAAATATTTTTTAAAGTTTTTTAATGCTAGCAATTTTTAACAAAACGGAAAAAATAGTAAAGAGACTTATACTATTATGCATTTGTGGGTTGTCAGAATGGAAGAAAAGATGAGCTTATTTTTAACAGCATAGTTGAGACAAGTTTTTATGTTGAAATAGATTTTTTGTAAGATTTCAACATAGCAACTTGTGCATAAATGTACACAATATGCATTCTTTTTTTATACATACTTCCCCATATTGATTTTCAAGTAATAAAATGCAAGTATCCCATTTTCTTGTGCATGTCTTATCTCTCCTGTCATCAAAATGCATAAGATTGAGCTTCTTATTTTTAGCTATTTACCACCTACACTTTTTTAAAAAACAGGTTATGCAAGCACAATTTGCTCAGGACAACAACCCAGATGCACAGACCCTCCAGAAACTGGCAGAAAGGACAGGCTTGAGCAGACGTGTGATACAGGTGATTATTTTAAAGGTTAATCCAGAGATGTTAAAAGTTCTAGGTCTTTTTTTTTTCCCCCTTTTGGTATCTGGTTTATTTCACTTAGCATAAATGTTCATCCAGGTTGTAACATGTATCAGTACTTCATTCCTTTTTATGGTTGGATAATATTCCAGTGTATGTACCACATTTTATTTGTCCATGGACGAATATTTGGGTTGTTTCCACTTTTTGGCTATTATGAATAATGCTGCTATACATATCAGCACACAAGTATCTGTTTGAACGCTTGCTTTCAGTTCCTTTAGATGTATACCTAGGAATGGAATTGCTGGATCATATGGTAATTCTGTGTTGAGCTTTTTTTTTTAATAGATCTTTATTGGAGTATAATTACTTCACAATACTGTGTTAGTTTCTGTTGCTCAACAAAGCGAATCAGCCGTGTGCATACACATGTCCCCATATCCCCTCCCTCTTGAGCCTCCCTCCTGAGCCTCCCTCCCATCCTCCCTATCCCACCCGTCTAGGTCATCGCAAAGCACCAAGCCTATCTCCCTGTGCTATACTGCTGCTTCCCACCAGCCAACTATTTTACATTCGATAGTGTATGTATGTCGATGCTACTCTCACTTCACCCCAGCTTCGCCCTGCCACCCCACGTCCTCAAGTCCATTCTCTATGTCTACATCTTTATTCCTGCCCTGCAACTAGGTTTATCAGTACCATTTTTTTTTTTAAGATTCCATATATGCGTGTTAGCATAATGAAACAACAGACAAAGGATTAATCTCCAAAGTATACAAACAGCTCATGGAGCTCAGTATCAAAAAAACAAACAATCCAGTTAGTCTAGGTCTTTAAAAGTGTAAATTGTTGTGGGGGGGTTTGTTTTGTTTTTTGTTGTTGTCATTGTTTTGTTTTGTGAAGAAATGTGAAAGCATCAGCTTGCCATTTTAGGTCTCTTCGCACTCGAATCAATTTTTTTAAAACTTGATAATTAGCCTGCTTGGTCTAGGCTTCCATTTGTTGACCATTCATTCATTGCTCAGAGCAACCCTAAGGATCCTCAGGCTAAAAAGACAGCTGTGGTTCCAAGCTAGATCCGGTTTTGAGGCCAGAATTTTTTTCTACTTTTCTATTGTGTATGTGAGTGAGTGGGGGAGGGGTGGGCAAGAGGTGGGATATCTATGGCCTTTGTTAAAGATCCTGGTAGAGGGAGTGATGTAAACAAAACTAGGGAAGGATGAGTTAGAGCAAATCTGTTGACAGATAAGATTTATGTTTGCAGATTGTGGGGGATGGAATTATTGGAGCTGAACTTGGAGAGGCTGTACATGTAGAGTTCTCTTCTGAGCAGGAAGAGATTTTACGTGATTTTAGGAAGAAAGGTCTGGTGACAGTATGTGGGAAGAATTAGAGTTGGGAGAGGCTGCATAGAAATTGACACATTAGGTGTGATGCCCAGCAAAATAGTAATTTTTTTGAAAAGAGATTTAACTGAGGTAGTGGCCTAGAATTCATCCGAAAACGTTTTATTGACTGAACACTGATGGCAGGTACTGGATGCTAGAGAGACAAGAAAAGGACCTGGATACTGTAATGGGGAAGCAGAGAGACATCAAAGATGACTCTTAAATTTGAAGTCAAAGTATCCATGGGAATGGTGCTATTGACAGAAATATTATAGGTGTTTTTAATAACGGGTTTGGTAGTTGGGAGGGAGATGAATTCCCTTCTAGCTGTGATAATCAGATAACGATGGTAGCAGTTGAGCACATAAACAGGTATTTTAAGGATGAACAGGACTCAAACAGAGAGATCCAGTCCCATGAAATTGGGTAAGATCCTTTCAAAAGATATCACGGACAATAAAAAGGGAAGAACGGACTTTATGGAGAGAGCTGTTTGAATTGGGCCATTACAGTCAGAATCAAGGAATGAATCTGGTATAGAAGCATCATGGAGGGCCAAGGAGTTAGGTGGGTTCAAGATGGAAGTGGTCAACTGTGTCAAGATTTTCTACTACCTTCAGATCAGGGAAGTGGAAAATAATTTTAAATAATATTTAAGGTTAAAAAAGGTGTAAAGAATTAATAATGCTAGTGACTGTAACTATCGAGATGAAGTTCAGTGGGGAGAAAAAAGGTTAAGTCCAACACTGCACATATAATGTTTTACTTCTTAAATTGGGTGATTGGTAAACAGGTATTTATTCTTTAGTTTATTAAGCCTGAAGTATTTCATAATTAAAAAATCATTTATACCAAGAAGTCAGTGGGAAAGACCTGATGATATTGTATCTTCTCCAAAGACCTAGATTCCCAGTGGATTTGGTTGGGTGCAGTGTAATGAGGCTCTCTGAAGAGGCAAGTCCTGTGACCTCAGTATTTTTCAAATGTCCAGGGTATTGTGTTTGTTTCAGAGTGCCAAATTTTAGAAAGGGACTAACAGGGAACCAATGTGAAAAGAGTGCTCCCTTTACAGGAAGGTTAAGGTCATGAAAGTCTAGAAATTATGTGCTGGTATTAACAGCAACAGGGATATTTATCTGGAAAAAAGATCCAGAGATGGTAAGGGAAGGAATATAAACAGTATAAACAGAATAGGTGTCTTTAAACGTATGTGAAAGGCTGTCCCACAGGCAGCGGGATTGGGTATCTGCAAGGGAATGTAGGAAAGAAACAGATTTCACTCACTATCAAGAATTTTCTCAGTATGTAAGTCTACAAAAATGGCATAGGCTACCATCGAGGTAGTGAGTCCCTGTACCTGGAAGTGAAGTTTCCTTTGTTGAGGTAGTTCAAACTTAATGGTCTGAGGGGTCCTTCTAATCTAAGACTCTATACGTTCAATGACAGTGACTGCTGTAGCTAAGTCCGATTCATGATTATTATGTTTTAGATTATTTTGAAGTTGGAAGGAAAGGAAAACGGAGGGTTTTCTGAGAGCTTTTCTTATTATTTGAAGAAATAAGGACTGCAGACAGACATCTGTCATGTAATTTCCAGGTATTTAGGTCACCAGTATTATGAGCAAGTTAACTTCATTTCAAGCACTAGAACTTGGAGAATATGCTGTTGGATGGTGGCTTTTAATATGTGAGGATTGAATTTAAATATTTTTGATAAGATGGCAAAGGAAGGAGTACTAGCAATTCAAATATATAGTCCGTCACAGTATTTTTGAAGGATTAATTACAGTGATCTCAAATCGTAGTCATAACCTCTTCGCCTAGCCTACTTCCTAGCATTGGGCACACTTTAGAAAACTTAAAGAAAAGAGATTTGATTACTAGGCCTTGATTCTGATATGCAAACTAGGCTACCCAAAGATTAGGTAGAAGTAATGTTCTTATACAGGGTGTAAGTACAGGTGTCACCTTTACTAGCTAAAGTCTGCACAGTGAGACATTATAACAGAGCAGATCGTCATTGAGCTGAAATCACAGAATAAAGATGGATGATTTTACTTTTCACACTCTGCATTCAGATACAATCACTGTTAACATACCCTTTCAGAGAGGTGAATTATGAATTGTGTATCTTACAGAAACATGATAAAACACTGCTATTTCTTCCAGTCAGTGTGCTCAAAGTTGGCTTTCCATATTAAGATCTACATCATTTTTATTGCTACACATATTGAGCATAGCACAATTTATTTAGTTTATTTCCAATTTTTTACTATCATAAAAATGCTGTAGTGAACAACATTGTGTGTATACCTTGCATGTTTGTTCGGTAGTGTCCGTAGGATAAATTTCTAAAAGTGGGATTGTTGAGTCAAAAGATAAAACAGTTTTGGGCCTTTGACTGATAGTACAAAAATCGCCTTGCAGAAAGTTCATAACCAATTTATTCTACCAGGACCTATGTGTGAAATTTCCCTTTCCCCAACGCACGTAAATCCTAAAAACTGTCATTCTTTTACATCCTTTCCAATTTGGCAGTCAGAAAATGTCATTGTTTTCATGTATATTTCTTTTATTGTCAGTAAACCTTAACATGTGTGCTTATTTTGAAAATAAAATTTGTATTTTTTAGTGCTCTTTTCTATTGGGTTATTTCTTTTCTCTTTATCGTACTGATGTTTATTGTTTATCATAGTTAAACTTTCATAGTTTATCAGTTTCCCTTTCACTTATTTTTTCTACATAGAAATTTTACATGGTTTTGTATTCAAATCTCTTAATATTTTTTTCTCATAGCTTTGGCTCCACCTAGAGAGTATATCAACATTGGCTTTTGTTTCCTTAAACATTTATGGTCGCAATTATTTACACCTAAACCCTAATTTATCTGGAATTGACTTTTGGTTACATGTTGTAAAGTAGGGATTTTTCTATTTCTTTTCTCCCAAACTATTAGCCAGCTTCCTCTAAATATTATGCCAATACTGATTTCCCAATAATTTAAAATTCCATCTTTTTCATACATTAAATTCTCATATTTGACTCTTTGGGTTTTCTGAGAGATTCATCTTATGCATTAGTCTTTTCTTTTGCAGAATGTCTACATGGCCTGCTTTCAGCTTATGTATTTTACAATTTAGAACTCAAATTTTTTAAAAGAGTATGTTGCTCATAAGAAATTTTAACCCTTGTTAGAGGTTTGAAAGCAGAAGGAGGAAATTTTAAGTCAGTGAGGAGAGTCAAAAGGACTGCATTTTATTTCTGAAGCTAGGTAGCCCTCATGTCAGAAGTTGTTTTCTGATGTCTGGAATCTTCAACTATATTTTGCTGTGCAAGTTACATGACACTTTGTGTTTTCAAACCTCTCTCTGCTTAATTACCTGTTGATCTTTCCAAGGAGCTATTTGAATTAGCATTAAGGTAGTCATTCTACTGTTTATGTCATGCTTTCTTCATCTTTATTTAAAAAGTCTGAGATTTTTAAAAATAACTGAACAGTTTCCATCCAATATATAATTTATTGGAGACATAAGATACTTTGAAGAAACTCTGGGAATCATAGCACCATGTGTTTTAGGTTATATGTAGTCCTCTGGGTGCTTGTCTTCCGGGCACTGTCAGGGGAAAAGGCAGGTGGCAGCAGTTCCTGCTTACAAGTTGGAGAATCTGTGAGTGTGTCTTCTTGGCTGGGTGGGTGACAGCAGTGGCACCTGTTAAGGAGGAACTGTGACTGAAGACTTTGGGTAAAGTCTCTGTATAGGTACCTAAGAGTCTAACTAACGCTCCAGAAGAAGGGGGAGAAGGCTGTGACTTCTCACTCCTTTTCCTTGATACATGCCTAAGCTTGTTCCTGAAATATACCTCAGGTGCTACCACTCAGCCACGTGCTCAGACGCCATTGTATTATTGGTTTCTGTTCCTTTGGTTTTAACCCCTTGAGTTTATACTTTGCAGACTTCTGTTTGTGAGTCCCAAGGACAAGGTGTGCCTTTTGATATCAGGGCAACTTTTTCACATAAATCTTTTTTGCAGCTTCCTTCTGTTCCACATTATTTAGCCCTGATTCCCTAGTGCCATCAAGTACCTACCTACCAGCCCTAGGTAGAGACTTATGCCCCTAGCCTTCTCCCCTGATCCCCAAATGTTCTTACCCTAATTTCCTTAATGTTTTTATCCCTCCACTTCTCTGTCTTCTTATGACAGACTTGTTCTGAGTGATAGCAAATAAATACTATAATATTTTAATAGAGAAACACTCTGTAGACAAGTTTTATCTAAGAGCAGGGAGTTCAAATGCATGTAGCTTAGATACTGGAAGCAATCTGGGCAGTCTAGCCTTACTTACCCTGACCTGCACATAAAACTCTGCTTACCCAGAATATGCTTCCTTTATTTCTGTGGTAGAGTGGACAACAGGCTGGTTAGCTCTTTACATTCGGTGAACTGTTTCACCAGTGGATGTGTTTGTTATTTTATTCTGCTTAAATATCACTAGTTGTTTCTTATTATAAGCCTAACCTTAACCTGCTTCTTAGAGAATAGCCTATGTATTTACTAAGAGAAATTGAACTCAGCAGGTTACAGTGTGACTGGAATAACTGAATCAAGAGGTTTGTAGAAAGCTTTAAACTCTCAGTAGGGATTTTAGTCATTTGAAAAAAGATTTAAAGTAAGTCCAGCAGGTGTCTGAGAATACATTTAGTAGTGCATTTTTTAAAGTTTTCTGATGAAAGGACTTTTTCTGTTTTCTTTTTTGTCCTAAATGCCAGTAGTAAAACCAAGGAAACTTTTCTGGAATTTTGAATCCCTTACCCCATTTTTATTTTGGAAGATGCTGGCTTAGTATAGAATCAGGTTTTAGGTAAATCAACAAATAATTATTATTTGGGCAAAGAAAATGACCATTGATAACTGTGCAAAATTGTTTCTCTTGTGTCCACAGAATTCTTTTTTAGAAAGCTTATTTAGATTTATGCTGCGCTTATATGGTAGAATGAGGTCGCATTCCTTGGTAAACTGAACTGGTAATGTACTCAACTGATGATGTGACATAGCTACATTGCTTTTCTCCTCCCTCAGGTGTGGTTTCAGAACTGTAGAGCACGCCACAAGAAACACGTCAGTCCTAATCACTCCTCCTCTGCCCCAGTCACAGCAGTCCCGCCCTCCAGGCTGTCTCCACCCATGTTAGAAGAAATGGCTTATTCTGCCTATGTGCCCCAAGATGGGACAATGTTAACCGCGCTGCATAGTTACATGGATGGTAGGTATCCTAATATTTAACAGCTGCCTCCCAAGCAATCAATTTCTGGTACCTTCTACTAGTATATTATTGATATACTATTCACATTTTTAACTATTACCTCAGTAGGAGCTGAAAAATATTGTCGGGGGTGGGTGTAGTAGGGAGAACTACCCAACATTCTTATATCGGTGACTGCCTTTTAAGGGACAAGTTTAACACTCACCTTACGGCTAAAATACAAATATTGATAATGACTCATAGTGCTTGATTTTAACTTAGGAAAAACATTCTCTTTGTTTTCTCCTGATAAGTATTTAAATAATTTATTTTCCTATGGTCAGAGAAAGTATTCACACCCAGATTTTTAGATTGGGGTTTACTGAGTTTTGTTAAAGAAACTTTTTTATTGAAGCAAAACATACATATAGAAAAGTGCACACATAAGTATTCAGCTTGATGAATTAATAAAATGAACATATCCATGTAAGTACTAGCCAGATGAAGTAGTAAAACGCAGTTAGCACCCTGGAAGCCTCTCTTATGTCCCCTCCCAATCATTTTCCTCCTCCTCCAAAGTAATATTGTGTTGACCTCTAAAATCATGTTCTAGTTTTGCCTGTTTTTGAGCTTTATATGAATCGAACCATGCAGAATGTATTCTTGTGTCTCACTTCCTTCAATTACAGTGTTTGTGAGATTCATCTGTATTGTTGCAAGAATGAGTGATTTGTTTGTTTTCATTGTTATACAGAATTCCACTGTAGGAATATACCACAATCCACTTTAGGGTTGATAGACATTTGCGTTATTTCCAGTTATGCATATGCTGTGATGGAGCTTATTGTACATGCCTTTTGGTGCCCATTAATTCACAGTTTGATTTGGTATATACCTGGGAGTAGAACATAGGATCCTGGCTACACATATGTTCAATTTTAGTTGATTCTGCCAAAAAGTTTCCAATAGTGGTTGAACCAGTTTACACTGAGACCAGCAGCACATGAGAGTTCAAGGTGCTTCACATCCTTGCTAACACTTGGTATGGTGTGACTTCTTAATTTAGCCAATTTAGTTGTGTAGTGTTATCTCATTATTTTCATTTGCTTTTCCTTCATCACTGATGAGACTGAGCATTTTTTCATTGGGCATTTGTATCTTCTTTTTGTGAAGAGCTTATTCATGTCTTTTGCTTGTTGGTCTGTTGGCTTGTCTGTTTTGTTTTTTCCTTGATTTGTTCTAGTTTTGGCTATATATTGAATATAAATAAGTTTTTTGATGATTGTATGTGTTGCAGATATCTCCTCTTCAGTGGTTTGCTTTTTCTCCTCTCTTAAGAGTATGTTTTATTGAGCACAAGTTCCTAATTTTAATGTAGTTCATTTCAT
Organism: Orcinus orca; assembly: GCF_937001465.1. Taxonomy (NCBI): domain Eukaryota; kingdom Metazoa; phylum Chordata; class Mammalia; order Artiodactyla; family Delphinidae; genus Orcinus; species Orcinus orca. The sequence goes on along the minus strand of NC_064559.1, from coordinate 147,476,272 downwards.
CAGTTTTTTTCCTTCATGGGGAGTGCTTTTCTTGTGACCTGTTCAAGAAATTGTTCCTACTCAAAGATAATGAAGATATTTCTCCTATGTTATCTTCTAGAAATTTTGTTAAATTTGTTTCACCTTTGACATTTAGATTTACAGTCCATCTACAATTGAATTTTGTATGTGGTGTAAAATAAGGAGCAAAGTTTTTGTTATGCTTATGAAAGTAGCAATTTCTCAGCGGCTTTACTGTGCCACACTTATCATAAATCAAGTGTCCATATAATTTATGTGTCAATTTCTGTACCCTCTGTTCTGTTTTATTGGTTTATTTATTTTTATATCAATACCTAATTGTTTAAATAATGCTAGGCCTATATTCTTGAGATCCAGTAATACAACCTTGTCCTACTTTGTTGTTCATTTGTATTGCCATAAATTTTTCCACCAAAAAAGAGAAAACAATTGAGATTTTGATATCTATTAGATCCATTTGTAGGAAACTGCTATCTTAATAATATCGTCTTCCATACCATGATCTCAGTCTGTCTTTCTATTTATTTAGGTCATCTTCAAATGCTCTCTTATATTCTAGAGTTTTCTGTTTAGTAATCTTGCACATGTTTTGTTAGATTTATTCATAAGTTTTTGTTTTGATGCAGTTGTAAATGGTTTTTCCTCTGTATGTGGAAATCTAGGTTGGCAGCTGTTTCCTTTCAGCACTTTGGCAGTATGAATTACATTGTCTTCTTGCTTCCATTGTTTCTATGGTTTAGAATATAGATAGTTAATTAACTTGATACCACTTATTGTTGAAGTCAGCTGTTGGTCTTATTCTTGCTCCTTTAAAAGTGAATCTCTTTTTTTCCCCAGCTTTTCTCTTTATGTTTGGTTTTCAGTTTTAGTATAGTGTGCCTAAATATGCTTCTTGAATAGGTAGTTTGATGTATTTCACTATTCAAAAGGATCAGATTTTGTCTCTTCAAGTATGGTTTCTACGGTTATTGAAAAAGTCCATATTTTCCAGCATTTTGACCGTCCATGTTCCAGTCTAGATATTCTTCTGACCTATCTTCCAGTTCACTAATTCTCTCTCTGTCTAGGCTGTAAGACTCATCCACTGAGTTCTTAATTTCAGTTATTGTGTTTTCAATTTTTAGAATTTCCATTTCATTCTTTTATATAGTTTCCACTTCTGTGCCAGAATTATCTATTTTATCACTTCATTCCTTAACAAAATTGTTATATTAATTATAGTTACACTTAAGGACATATCTGACAACTCCAGTATTTTGTGGGTCTGTTCTATTGTTTTTTCCTCTTTGTTTTCATTCAAGTCATGTCTTATTTGCCTTGTTGTTTTTTTATTGCACTTCAGATGTTAGGTATGAAAACTATAAATAATTTGAGGCTCTGGTTAATATCTTCCACCAGAGAGGATTTAGTTTTGCCTTTGGCAGGCGGTTAGGTTAGAGGGAGATCAACTTAATCCAATCAGGCATCAGTCCTCACAAGGGCTGGTGTATTTCAGGGTCACTACTCCTTGGAACTAGCCTTTTGGGATCCCCCCAAAAAGCTTACATTTTGTTTTGTTTTGTGTCTGTCATTTTTTTTTGAATTTTTGAATTTTATTTTATTTATTTTTTTATACAGCAGGTTCTTATTAGTCATCCATTTTATACACATCAGTGTATACATATCAATCCCAATCTCCCAATTCATCACACCCCCACCCCCTGCTGCTTTCCCCCGTTGGTGTCCATACGTTTGTTCTCTACATCTGTGTCTCAATTTCTGCCCTGCAAACCGGTCATCTGTACCGTTTTTCTAGGTTCCACATATATGTGTTAATGTACAATATTTGTTTTTCTCTTTCTGACTTACTTCACTCTGTATGACAGTCTCTAGATCCATCCACGTCTCTACAAATGACCCAATTTCATTCCTTTTGACGGCTGAGTAGTATTCCATTGTATATATGTACCACATCTTTATCCATTTGTCTGTCGATGGGCATTTAGGTTGCTTCCATGACCTGGCTATTGTAAATAGTGCTGCAGTGAACATTGGGGTGCATGTGTCTTTTTGAATTATGGTTTTCTCTGGGTATATGCCCAGTAGTGGGATTGCTGGGCCATATGGTAATTCTTTTTTTAGTTTTTTAAGGAACCTCCATACTGTTCTCCATAGTGGCTGTGTCAATTTACATTCCCACAAACAGTGCAAGAGGGTTCCCTTTTCTCCACACCCTCTCCAGCACTTGTTGTTTGTTGATTTTCAGATGATGCCCATTCTAACTGGTGTGAGCTGATACCTCATTGTAGTTTTGATTTGCATTTCTCTAATAATTAGTGTTGTTGAGCAGCTTTTCATGTGCTTCTTGGCCATCTGTATGTCTTGTTTGGAGAAATGTCTATTTAGGTCTTCTGCCCATTTTTGGATTGGGTTGTTTGTTTTTTTAATATTGAGATGCATGAGCTCTTTATATATTTTGGAGATTAATCCTTTGTCCGTTGATTTGTTTGCAAATATTTTCTCCCATTCTGAGGGTTGTCTTTTCATCTTGTTTATGGTTTCCTTTGCTGTGCAAAAGCTTTTAAGTTTCATTAGGTCCCATTTGTTTATTTTTGTTTTTATTCCCATTACTCCAGGAGGTGGATCAAAAAAGATCTTGCTGTGATTTATGTCAAAGCGTGTTCTTCCTATGTTTTCCTCTAAGGGTTTTATAGTGTCCGGTCTTACATTTAGGTCTCTAATCCATTCTGAGTTTATTTTTGTGTATGGTGTTAGGGAGTGTTCTAATTTCATTCTTTTACATGTAGCTGTCCAGTTTTCCCAGCACCACTTATTGAAGAGACTGTCTTTTCTCCATTGTATATCCAATCAGGCATCAGTCCTCACAAGGACTGGAGTATTTCGGGGTCACTACTCCTTGGAACTAGCTTTTTGGGATCCCCAGAAAATCTTACATTTTGTTTTGTTTTGTGTCTGTCATTTTTAACGAGGGCTTCTCTTCAGTGGTCCCTGACCTTTCATATTTATTCCCCACCACCCAAAGTCTAACTCCTGAAAACTTTGCTAAATGTCTCAGCCTCTCACACTCCTTTTCTTTTAAAATTGTTACCAAACTTGTGGAGGAAATGTAGCCTCATTTTATTTCTCTCCTTCTCTGGAACTTGACTTTGCAAGTTCTCACTACCTGGGTATCTTTCAGATGTCTTCAAATAGATTTCTAAAAATTTTGTCCAGCTTTCTTAATTGCTCTTAGAGGGACATTTGGTTTGAAGCAACATAGTTCTTACTGAGAGTGGAAAGTTCATTTTAAGGTTTGATTAAAGAAAAAATCAGAGCCTGTACCATTGATGCATTTACCTACACTAGGATTAAAGTTGTGTGTGTTCACATGAATGACTATAGTGTTGCCCGAGTCAAATGTGTTTTGATGTATGTTTAGGGACGAGGCAGTTCAGCATTCATAAATGAGAATTTGGGGCAGGGGTCACCCTATAGAGGCACCTTCGTATGAAAGCTAGCAACGTCTATGCAGGCAAAGCTCACGTGTTTCTAGCTGCAGGGTAAAGTGCAGTGAATGGGGTATGGATGGAGGACAGTAAAGTGGCAAAAGCTTGTGACCCCAAGTAAAGATTTTGGGGTAAACCATTCCTGGATTCTCATTTAATACTATACTCACTGTGCTGAATAAGCTAATGCTCCTGCTGAGGTCAGTGGAATGAGTGTAGCTTGGTGCCCTCAGCTATAAAATCAGTAGTGAGAGAACATTGCCTTGGATTGTTTTTTGTTTGTTTTTTAAATCAGTTTTATTTACCCTACAAAACTGATCCACAAATTTCTTTCTATTTTGTAGCTCATTCACCAACAACCCTTGGACTCCAGCCCTTGTTACCCCATTCAATGACACAACTGCCAATAAGTCATACCTAATTCCTTTTTTCAGGGATAGAAATGATTAAGGATATAAACTTGTCATTTATTATGTATAAAATACCATTGAAAATATATTAATGTTAATTTTTTATTTAACATCCAAAGCATTTCCAACATCACTTTGCTGCCCAGGTATGTATCTCTAGTTGGCCTGCAAGACACTTTTATTGATTCTTCATTTTTTTGTAAAACTTATGTTTACAAGAAGAAAACAAATCAAAACTTTTTTTTGTATTGTATGGAAATAGTTCACTCGAGTGTGTATCTGTTAATTTATTTGTCATCAAAAGAGCACTTTGCCTAAAAGAAAGGACTGACAAGTGTGCAAAATGTTTACAATCCTTTGTGAAATTGTAGTGTATCATTAGTTTGTATCTGTAAGTTATTGTTATAAATATTACCTGTATTTTTTGTTATATACAGCTTTATACTTTGAAGCTTGTATCTGTGAATTTGCAACTGAAATTTATTTTGCCAATGTTTTCTGAATGAACTGAATAAAGCTTCTGTTGTAGCATGCCATGCAAACACATTATTGTGTTTGTGGTTGATGAACTATGGCTGTAAATAACACTATGGTTTAATAAGCCCATCATTCTAAGTTTATTAAACATTTTCCATTCTTGTGAAAGTTTCAACCAATTAATCCTTTGTGTGTGTGTGTGTGTGTTTTCAGCAGTAAGTTGACATTAGCCTCTTTCAAATATAACAATTCTTAATTTTAAAAAGTCATTTTGTTTTGAGCTGTGTTGTGAGTACATTTTAATAGAAAACTTATTTGTAGATGATTGCACTTACTCAACAAAAGAATACATGAAAATATCTAATTTGGCAGATTGTCCCTTTTGAACTATCTAATAAAATTAATACGAAAGAAAAGGCAGAGCACTTTTCAAAATGACCTTTTGGGGTGTCCCAAATCAGAAATGAAATGTGGGCCATAGGAATATTTTTCTTCAGGGTTGAAAAAGGAGGACTAGAAATATTTGGAGTTTGTGATCAATGCTTCTAGAGCAGAGACTCTTTACTTTTTCTTCCTAGTGAACCCTCTTTAGGGATTGTGATTCTGAGAGCTGAAATCTAAACCTCAGGACTTTATCCTATGTAGCAGTGGACACTTGTCTCGGAAATACAAAAGTAAGTAGTGCCACCCTCACTAATTTTTGGGTTTAAAGAATTTAATCAGTACTCACTTCTTGTCTTTTATATACCAATCAGGGAAAAAAAAAAGGTAGTGAGAAAAAATTCTTAAGAATCTTAAGTTTGCATCTTTAACTTGGCGGATTCACATCTGGCTGAGGACTGGAAGTAATAGTGGAGTATTTGTAATTCTATTCTAGTAATCATAAAAGCAACCAGAAAGCAGTCACGTGGATGTCAGTAACTTACTATCTACCTCAAACCAGAAGCAACAATCCTAAGTTTCACTATGGGAGAAAGGAGGAAATAAAGTGTTTTGTTTCTTTTTAAACTTTCTACTCCAGTTAGAATCCTTCTGGCCAAAAAACAAAAAACATAGCCAGTAGTCACTCCATCCGATCTTGTGAAATTGATGCTAATCTCCTTGTGTTTTTGTTTACCTGTCCCAGGCACAAAGTGGTGAGGTCAGCTTTACCTTTACCAGATGTGGAGGAAAGCACTTGTAGTCTAGCCAACCTCTGCACTGTTAGCAGCTTATAGCATTTCCCAGCTGCATATAATTGGCACCATTTATCTTGGGAGGTGCTTGATTGTGAATGTTCCTCCTCCTCTCTCTTGTGTTTTTCCTATACTCACCACCCTCTGAGTGTTCAGAGAAATTTTACGAACCACATCACTACCCTTTTTAGTTCCAAGGATGAATGCCCAAAGTTGAAGTAAACTTTCCATAACAAAGTTTCAAAGCTGTCAAAATGAATGAGACTTATATATCCAGCATATAAAGTTGTTAATAATAAAATATGATAGATAAGAAAATACTAAAAAAAATTTTGCATGTGTTACAAATATATGACTATGTTTTCATTTCTGTCAGTGGAAGTCAGAGGTCCTAATTTATAACTTTAAATTAGGGAAAAACTGAATTATTTATATATTAGTAATACTCAGTGTAAGCATGTAGACACAGTACTTATTTGCTTGAAATTAGGGGGTGATCAAACGACTATTGTGAGGCTTGGAGGAAGACGTTTTATTGTTGGACTAGCAAAGACCTGGGTAACAAATAAGTTCTCTCTTAGGCATTCAGAGATTCATGAGCTGTAAGAGGGTAAAGATAACTTTCTTGCTCTGCAATCAATTGAATTCATCAATTCAGACATTAAAAATGAAGTCACACTAAGTCTATACCCTTAAGTGATTCTTCTTAGTAAGACAGGGTAGCTTTAACATTTAGCAGTAATTGTACATTATGCAAATGTCATTCTTAAATTCCACATTACTTTAAATTAAAGTACATGTGTTTTGAATATCTCATAATACATATTGTTAGAATTATAGTTCATGCTGTTAAAAATTGTTATAAGCATTTGAAAACTTATAGCTATAGTATTTCTTGACTTGGTTAATTATGTATATAATTACTCTAGTAGCTATATGAGACTAAATGGGATCTTGGGACTGTGTTGTGGCATGAAGGACTTTACCTGTTAGTGAAAGAAATGATTCTACTTTATTATTTAGAACAGAAGTCATTTGGATTGCAATACGCTAAGTACCAAAAGTACATTAGCCCAGGAAAAATTCTCAATGATCTCCATTCCAGGAGATAAAGGAACTGAAATTAGCACTATTTGATTTTGCTCTTTTGAAATACAACCAAATTTTTAGAGAAGAAATGGACCTGAATTCAAAACAAGTACACTGGATGATGTCTAATAAATATCTGCTTGGATTCAGTCACATAGTAGAAACTATTTTATAGCCTGCTTTTCCCCTTTAATATAATAATCTTTCAAAGCGAACTACTCGTCTGCAACATCATTTTAATTGATACATAGCACTACATTACTTGGAGAAAACAATTATATATGTAGATTGTTTTTAATTTTTCATTATAATGAACATAATCTAACATTGTGAGCACTTTCAGTTTGTCCTGAGAGCCTTAAATATATTTTGTTCAGTATTCACAACCAGCTCATGAAACAGTTTTTGTTACTATAACCCTTATTTTACGATTGTGGAAATTAAAAGTAGTACGTCCAGTATATCAGTGAGACATAACAAAGCCAGGATTTGAATCTAGCTGCAGAGTGACTCTAGATACCATCTTCTTAACTTCTGTACTTGAAGCATTCACTATATGTTAGGTAACACCATGATGAGCATTCGATAGCCACCCTTTTATTCATATTCTTATTTCCCCACTATGAATTCTTAGAAGTGGAATAGATGTGCATGAATAGTTTTAAGACTCTTGAAATTCATTGTTTCCAGAATGCTATACTAATTTACATCTCCACCAGCTGTGTTTGAGGTGTTTTCCAGAGCACTTGTCCATCTTGCCTACCAGTGGAATTAATATCGATTATTTTTCCAATATGATAGTCAAAAAGATAATTTTTAAAGCCTTATTACTTGATAAGAAATTTTAATTTACATTTCAGAGATCTAGTTTCTTGTAAAAGGGGTAAAGTTAAACACAAGCAACCACTTTTATGACCTTTCTTCCTTCAGTTGTTCTGCATACACGGCTAAGTGAACATTCTTTAGCATTTGTTCAGCTGAGGTATCGTTTACTTGACATCAAATATTTTACTTTAGCACCTGGAACTCTTTATAACATATTTTATTAGCTTTGTTGATGATTTTATTGGTATCTTTTTTTTTTTTTTTTTTTTTACAAAGCCCTTCATGCTTTTCAAATGTTTTTCTGTACATCGTGTCCCCATTCAGCAGACGAGGGAATTAAAATTTAGGGAACTTTGATTAACATAATTAGGCCTTTAGATTTAATAGGCAAGAGTTCTCCAGAGCATCAGATTATTTTTAGAACTCTGTAGAGATCTCAGGAGAATAAATTTGTAAGTGGTTCCCAATTGCTTGAGTTTCATAAGCAGCTCCAAGGAAGATAGACTTTGATAGGCTGAGAGGATGTGAAGCCCCATGCAGGAAATGCCCTTCTCCCTCTCTAATTGTATCAACAGTACTTACTAAGGATCTACGAAGTATCTGTACTTGGTGGGGCTAAGAGCAGAGTTTAGAGGTGGACCGTGTGTGTGTGTGTGTGTGTGGTGGGGGATATCACAGGACAAAAGTAGGGAGTATGTTAAGAATTAAGGGATAGTGAGTCCTGCGAGGGACTTGCTTTCCCATTGCATTCACAGTGTAATGTAGTAAACATTCACTGAATTCATTGATTGAATGAGGTGGGTAGGAAAATAATTAGCATAATACTCATGCTTGAGCATCCTAGAATAACTTCAAATTCCGAAAGAACTCTTCTTAAATTCTCGAAATATTCTTCCTTCAACAAATATTTTTTATGTACCTTTTGCATTTTATATTCTTTTTACACCATTTAGCTTAAGATGTGGGACACCTGGTTTTAGCAATTTCTGACACCAGTGAACTGTAGAACAAGGACACTTAGCCTCCCTGGATGCCGCTTTCCTCAACAGTAAAAGGAAGATTTTTATGAGACTAACGTGAGATGATAAATGGAAAAGACATGGTAAAAACATGATCTATTAATTTAGTAGGGCGGGACTAGTAGCAGGAGATCAGGCAAACTGAGGCTGGGCTATTAGAGCACCAGAAGTCTGGCAAGCACTGCCCAACTCCAAGCAACCCCAGAAGGACAGTGCCCTATCCATTTCTTTAAATAAAGTCAGAGGTGGAGCATCTATACTGGTAATGAGTTCCATGTTCTCAAATGAAGTTTTCCTCTTAACCTCAGTACAAATGGGAAACATCTTTCATTGTCCACATGAATCCTTTCTTCATCTTAGAAAGCTTTTCAGGCAAGTAGAGGTGTCACCTTCTGTGATTCGGGTAGATAAAATCTGTATATAATTTATCTTGCAGAGGTGATGTGAATGTTTCCAAAAATAGTTTTTAAATCTAAAGGAATGATGATGCTATATGTGAAAATGGAAATCATTGCTACAGATTCAATTTCAGAATATGTATTTCCTGGAACAAGGGTAAAGTCTCTAGAGAACCACTACTAGTTATTAGCTCATTTCTTTGAGATGCACTGGAATAAGTCTGTTACTTTGCCAGCATGGTTCTGAACCACAAAATTTCATCTTTGGTTGAAACGCCTCCAAGTGAGACCATGTGCAATTCTTAGTTAATCATTTATCTTTCGGAACATGGTCTGGTGCTTTTTATGACAATGATAAAAACATGTCTCAGGAGTCTTGGTGGGCAAAGCTGGCTTCACAGACTCCTTAGCAGAGCATGGCACTTGTAGGAGATCAGTAATGGAAGGAAGGTGAGAGAGGAATCAGGAAAATTCTAACCAAGACATAGATCCCACCCTCCGATGGGCTTGTATTCCTGTTAGGATGGAAGGAAGGAGACTGTGGTGAAACTAAGTGGAGGGAGCCCGAGTCTGCCAGGAATTCATGGGTTCTGAGGAGCATCCTGAGCTCACATAAGGCAGGGGACAAGGTGCCAGGCAGCAAAGAGGGCAGAGTTGAGGCGGTGCTGAGCAGGCAGGTCAAAGGCGAAGTTGCTGCCTCTGTGTGTCATTTGCCTGCTAGAGTTCTACCCTGAGAGCAGACTTCTGGCCTCAGAGAAGCATGAGTTTATTCTGATCTGTCATGGACATGTGTGGAAACTGCATGGGCAGCACCGAGGGCTACAGAAGGCATGTTACAGACAAAACCAGGACAGGGAGAAGCATTGCAAAAACTCTGAAGTCATATAGCCTGAAGTCCTGGTTTTGCCACACCCCACTGGTGTGACTGTGGGGAAGTGATTGAACTGTTCTGTGCCTCAGTTTTCTCATACACAAGACAGAATAAGATTGTAACAGTGCCATTCCCAAATGGTTATTGTGAAGATGCAATAAGACAATGCCTATAAAGTGCTTAGTAAGGTGTCTGCTGCATAGTAAAGCCTGAATATTATCTATTGAATATTATTTTGGGGTAAACTCTTATCACCAGAGGAAAAAATGCCACCAGCTTTCACATTAGCCTTCCCTCTCCCTTCTCCATTTCTCTCTTCCTAGCTACTAACTCTTCATCTTGCAGGACCCTCCCACCTCACCTCCCCGGCATCATGTCCTCCAGGGAGCCTTCCCGACTATTCCCCAGCCCATCCCAGTGCAGGTCAGTTGCTGCCTTTGTGTTCCTATCATTTCCTAAAAGACTACCTCTATACTTCACACACATTATTACAATTATTCTTTCTCAAGTTTGTCTCAAGACTAGACTTTGAGAAACATCAGAATAAAGACTGTTCGTTTTAGGGTCTGTAGAACCTCGCAGAAGGCACTGACAGAGCAAGCTCTTTATCAAGGCTCGCTACATTGTCCCAGCTTGGAGGCAGGCTCCTGTGGGCAGCCTTCCCCTGCTGGCTCCTCAGCCTGGGCTGCACCATGGTCCACGGAAGGTCTCTGACTCAGATGGACCTGTTTCTTGTTCTCTTCAACTAAGCAGAATAGACAGTTGGACCATTATCGAGTAATTCAGGCAAGAGAAAGCATCCAAAGCACATGCTTTTATCGGAGTTACCCAAGTTGGCTGACTCCCCAGCCTGCACTTACTGAGTAATTGCTCAATCTTCCACTTGGCTTTTGCTGTGCAAATGTGGCCACAGGGTCTCTTCATTTCTGTTAAGTGGCTCCTCCCATCCTCTACCTAGTACAGCTTAAAACATAACATTTACCTTTCACCATGCCCATGGTAGCTATTCTAGGCGTCAGCTGACCTTGCTCTAAGTAGTCATCAGAGTGGGCTAAAACGTTTGGATAGGGGTGGTAATTGTTTCTTTATCTGTGTTCTGGATAATCTGCTGTCACCCCTCCTCTTTTTTGGTATGTGAAGAGAAGAGACCATGGACATACAGGATACATACACAGACACTCACACACATCTGAGTCGTGAGTTTTACATGCTAGAAACTATCTACATTTTGGCCTCAGGTTCAGGAAATCCCTTTCTCAGGAACCTGTGGCATGGCTCACTGTAGTTAGGAAAAGATCACAGGGTTTGGTGTCAGATAGAGCCTTGTTCCAACTCCAGCCTAGTCCAGCCTTATTACCTATGTGATCTTGGGCATATCACTTACCAATTCATCACATGCTGTTTTTACTCTCGAAATGTCTCCAGAATCCACCCATTTCCCTACGTCTTTACCACTCACACCTAGTGCAAGCCACCTTCTCACTTCTGGACTATTAAAGTATATACACAACTATTTTCCTGGTTTTTGCCCCTTCTCCCCTAAAATACAGATCTATTTAAAACCTAGATTAGTGTTTTTCCACGCAAAACCCTCCAGTGGCTTCCTTTCATATTCAGAAGAAAATCCAGCATCCTCCATGGCCTTGTAGGGCACTTACCATCAGGTGGCCACACCCACCCCATCATATTTCTGTCCTCATTTCCAACCCTTGCCTCACTCTCTTGCTTCCAGCCACACTAGCCTTCTGGGCTATGGGCAAGTGGACAGGGTAAAACAGTGCTTAGAGATTTGGAATAAGACACATCGGGGTCTGCCACTTTCTGACTGTATGACTCTGAGAAAGTTGCTTAATCTCATGGAACCTGTTTTCTCTTCTATAAATGAACACTCTGCTCCCCTCCTTGCAGGGTGTCTGTGAAGATTAAATGAGATGGAAATGTAAGGCAGTTAGCCCCATATTTGGCATATTTTTGGCCCTAAATGAAGAACAGGTGGCAGCTACTGGAGTGAGGGGATGAGGCAAGAGGGGGGTGGAGGAGACAGGGTGCTCTGAAGTGGGAAAGCAGCATTAGAGCTTTCCCTAACACACTCAAAGAGAATAACCCTCTCCCTCACAGCCAGGTCTTCAATTTTCGGCCCAATTTCTGCTGAAGTCCACCCCAAGCTTTTTCTTTTGATCTTCTTAGTAGAAATATTTTCACTCCAAACTACCACTTAGCCATCTAAATGCACTGTTAATCTCCCCCTCGCACTCACCCTCCCAGCCCACGACTCCTTCACTGTGGTCTAAAGGAAGACAGACCCTCAAAGAATTTATTCCTCTGATGCCTGATTGATCTTGATTGCTCTTCATGGCCCTTCTCCAAATTCTCCATATCACTACTCAGCTGTGGGGCCCATTTAATAAAGGCTCCACTAATGCTGAGGGGGAGCTCCTAGTCTTTGCCAGTGAAACTGGCTCACTTTTCAGGCTTCATGGTTCTTCCCTGGTTTCACTGCTAGACGAACAGTGGTAGCCTGACAGCTCTGCCAACTCTATTTTTACTTTTTCAGCAGAGACTCCAGGGCCACACTTATCCATGGCCAACCAAAATGGCTAGTGTTTGCTGTTCAGACTCTCACCTTTGTGCTGACATGTATCTGCACTAGCCCAGTGTCTCATGGCTGCTAAATAATTTTTCTCTGTTCAACTGTAAGTTCAAGACTTCAGTGATCCTGGGTCAAGAGTTTCTTTAGGACTATTGAGGCTAAGAGTAAGTGGATTTTAGACCAGGCATCGTCTACAGTAGTTGGAGTTTTATTAAGCAAGCTAAATGAGCAAATAATATAAAACTGTGGTTAATAGTCCAGGGAATTGGGTAAGTGCTGCCCAATTGGGCCTAAATAATAGCCCAGAATTACTCAGTTGACCAGCAAGTCAACGAAAAATAAAAAACTTCCCTATGAACTACTTTGACTAGCTTTTAACATCCCCCAATTGACCATATTATCTAATCTTTCAGAGGATCTGTGGACCTCAGGACTCAGGAACTGCAGAGAGTGCTTTAAAATCATTGAAACTTATAACTCGTCTATTTCTTTACCAACCAATAACTAAAAAGAGTAATACATTTTAACTAGCACTCTAATTCAGTGGTTCTCAAATTTTAAGATACTAAACAATCATCTGAAGACTAGGGAGACGTTAGAAATGGTGATTCCCAGGGATTCTGATTTGCCACATCTGGGATGGGGACCGGAAGTCTCTCTTATACATCCCACATCTGGGATGGAGACCGGAAGTCTCTTACACGCACCCTGAGGGTTTCTGCAGCAAATGGTCAGAGATCACACTTTTGACAAGCCCTGGGACAGTAGGAGAGACTTTAAACAGCAGGTTCCTGATAACTGATTCTGCTTCTGCAGGTGCTAATTCACACTGTGTTTGCCCTCATTAAGCTACTATTTATTTATTGAGGGTATGCTGTGAGGGGGAAAGCTGTGTTGTGGGTTTACTCCTCATAACAATACCACAGGGTAAGTTAGTCTCATTCCCACTTTACAGATGATACAGTTGAGGTTCAGGGTGGCCAAAAACTTTCCTAGTAAGCTGGAATTTGAACCCAGCTTTTAGATGTTTTTTTTTTTACTGCACGTGTTATAGTAAAGGTTGAGGAAGTGAGACAGGTGTCCTGGAAGCAAACCAACCAAGGCACAGTCAGAGCTAAATCAGCCCCGGGGGTTCACAAAATTATAACAAACAATTGGGTCTGTTTTGTTTACGCCCAAAATTACTTTTGCTGACTTTTTTTTAATTCCATGAAATCTTTGACCGAGATGCTATTTGGCATTACTCAGCTGCCAAAAATGTGAGTCAGTCCTCTGGATGAGTGCACTTGGTACCCCACATCCACATGTTTTCAAATATTCAGACATTTTGGTGAGTCAGAGACACTGGCTCATGCCAGTTTTGTAATTTTCAGGTAAGAAATCGGAGTCACTAAGTGACTGAGAGGTGGGGCCCATTTTTGTTTTTAATGTATATTTTCTCTACCTGGTGTGCTAACCTGCATGGGTGTAACCACTTCTTCCAAAATGGTAAGGAACCAGTATAGTTGGTCTTGTCAGAGGTCATTCTCACATGAGAATCCCTTTCCCAAAGAGGCTGATAGCTGGAGATAAAGGGAATCTGTGTTAACAGGCATGTCACCTGTGCCTCAAGATTGCCCAAGCTGGAGTTATAACATTAATGCTTAACAATGAACAATTTTACTTTGCTTTTTAAAACTGTGCTGTGCTTTAAGATGCTGAAGTTTGGTATGAGTAGAAAGCCAGCACTAGGAAAAGACTGCTATCTTATCTCAGATTTCAGTTGATACCTTATAAGGTTTCTCTTCCTTTCCCTCCTTTCCTCCAAAGAAAGAATGATAAGCAGGGTGACAAAGACCATCTTAGGGACACAGAATGGCTAAGAGAGAAGGAGCATGATGAATCTGAGGCTTTGCTGATGGAACAAATTGAGAGGCTTCAGCTCTTACATTGAATGTTGAGCCAACATCTTGGCAGAATTATTGGTGTTTGTGTAGGGCAAGAGATCCTGAACTGGAAACTTTAGGGTTGCTCTGATAGAGTAATAGCGAAGAGATTTGTACAGCAGCTGCTTGTCTCACCCCTGGACTTGCCAAAGCTTCCCCCATCTTTCATCTCTTGAAGCACAAGAATTCCTCTCTTGCAACAATACTTTAATTCCATTTTAAGATCCTTATCCATCAAATGGAGTTTTACAGTCTAACTTCATTACCTTATAGCGCACAAACTATACTGCATATCACAACTATTTGGACTGCTTTTTAGAGACATGTGGGACCATTACATTAGTCCTAAGATCTTCTAACAGTCACACTTGAATATATTTCATGAATTATTTTACCCTTGTAAGTCTAGGCCTAATAACTATCGCTCAAACAGGGGATTTGAAAAGACAATAGGAATAATTTGATTATAGCCACTGTTGAGCGTGTCCATCCAAATTCTTTGAAAGCTTCCTTTGATAGAACATAACTTTAAGCCATGGTGAAATGAGGAGAGACTAGCTGGATAAAAATCTTATCTCTACCAGTGTAAGTTTTCCCCCCAACTTTATGTGCTTCACTTTATTTTCCGTAACGCGGAGTATGAAAGTCCCATCATTTCCCTTACAAGGGTATTCTGAGGCTCAGCAGGAATTTGGTAGGGACATATTTTCCTGAGCATCTGCCTGAATTCTCCTGCCTTGAATATTTTTTAATCTCCCTTCTTTTAGTCATGATCGCAGACTCAGTGCCTTGCAGAATTCTGGAACAGTCTTTAGAGATCATCCCATCCAGTGCCCTCATTTTACTCTCTGAATCCAAGTTCCCCTCCCTTCCAGCTTCACCTAAGAAATGGAAACAAAAATAATCTAGCTTGGGGCCCCTGCCTGGATCTCGGAGAAACACCCAGGTTCTGCTCAATAATGTGCTTGCCAGTGATGTCTCTGGGAGATCATTGAGCTGCTCCCAAGTCTTTGTGACACTATCTGCTTGTACTTCAAAATAACCCTCAGCTGGAAACACTAATATCAAACTCTGAATTCTGGCATTCTGTTTCTTTTCATCTCAGTCTCTTTCTTTTGAAGAAAGGGCTCCATCATTAAGAGTTGATTGTAAGCATACTCAGCCTGTTCTGGGAACCTTTTGGGAGCCTCCGTTTCCACTGAGGAAGCAAGATCTCTAGGGGGAAAAAAAAAAAAAAAGGCAATATTACTACCTGACATTTAGTGAGCACTTATTATGTGTCAGGCACTATATACATTAGCTTTCTTCACTCCTCCCTACATCCCATGAGTTCAGTATTACCAGCCTGATTTCACATTTGAGGAGACTGAAGCACAAGTCACAATGCTTGTAAGTGACAGAACCAGGGTTTAAATCCAGGCAGTTTAGCTCCAGAATATATATTCTTCATCATTATGCTTTCCTGTCTCCAAAATACTGAGGTGTAAATAAGAAACCATCCTAAGTTACCAACTCAGGGAACTTAAAAAAAAGGATCTGATCTTTTAAGTATCCAAATGAAATAACTCTGATACCTCATCCTAACTACAAGTGTGTCCTTCTTCCTTCCTATCATGGTAGCTTCTAGAATCTCAGTTACACTTCCTCAGTCTAAGGAGTTCTCTATTAGTATGGCTCTGGAGAGAGAACACTTTTTGTTCTGTTGAAAACTCCCATTCTTTTGGCTGCTGTGCCACATGACATCACTGAAACATTGAAGCCTAGTGATTTGGTCGTGAACTCCCACCCCGAGCCTGGTAGTCCTGGAGCCTCACACAACCCCTGTGCACTGAAGAAGGGCGGTGACATCAGGCCCCTGCTCCTGTCCCTGGTGCAGCTGGGGGTTCTCCCAGTATAGAGGAGAAGAGGATGCCTCCTGATCCCCCACTCTGGGTGTACTCAGTGATAGAATCTCCCTACCCCCATAAAGCCAGGTTCTAAATCATTTTATATGCCTGGTTCAATAGCTTCTCTATTTTACACACACACACACACACACACACACACACACATATATATAGATATAGATATATAGATATATATATACATACCCTATAGCCATTTTCCCCAAGGCATGTCTACAACGTCCTGGAGCCTAGAGCCAGCTCCTTCCCCTAACTCTGCACTCTAGCCCTGAAATCTCAGATTCAAAATCCATCCTATTTCTTGTTTCAGGAAAAATGACATTTCCTCTAGAGAAATCCCCCCAACTCTACCCCAGCAACTCCTTATTCAAGGTGGGACATGATAAAGTGCTATAGTACATGGCAGCAGATAGAATGTGTCTTCACCATTCCTGATTTTCCTTCCTTCCTCCCTCCCTCTCTCCCTCCTACCTTCCTCCCTCCCTCCCTCCCTTCCTTTCTTTCTTTTTTCTTTTTCACCATTCCTGGTTTTCATGTGAAGGAACTTTTTCTATATTCTTCTGACCGAATGCCCCACCCTTTACTCCTCCCTACAGAAATAGGGATACTAGATGAATGATGTTAGGAGGAGTGCTGGGGATGGTTTTCACTTGGGAGCCAGCTGCCCTTAGGGAACAGGCATTCTGCTCTGTTGTCATTAGAGAACTTGGGTTATATGTGCAACAGCAACAGTCTTCCTAGTAATAGGCCCCAGAATTAGACAGATTGTCACAGGCATCACTGGAAAGCTTTAGCCCTCCCCCATGTGGGGCTGCTCCTGTACGTTTACTGCAAGAGGCAGCAAAAGCTATAGCTGTCATTTATCAAAAGTGTCCCCAAGACCTGTGCATTGTCTCATCCAGTCCTCAAAACATCTTTGAAGAAAATACTCTTCCTGTTTCCACATTACAGATGAGGGGATTGGAGCTTAGATTGGTCAAGTGATTTACCAAAGTCACACAGCTAGTGTCTTCACCCAGGTCTTGAAAAAACAAAACTTAAACAAAACTTACATGCCAACACTGTTGGGGAGTGGGGTACAATTCCAGTGAATCGTAAATGTAGGAAAAGAAGAAATGAGGCAAGGACAGAGGGAAAGCAATTCCAAGTGGTGCTTTCCTGTGGGCTTTTATTCAGAGCATTCTGCTTGGTCACATGGGGTTCTTTGGAGAGAAAGAACCCCATGGTCTTTCCATGCAAAACCACTGAATCCCAAATCCCGTCATGGAGAGGGTGAGCACGCAGTTTATCTGCTGGCTCCTTTCTTTTTATCAACATCTGTCCCATGTGGCATTAATTTTCCTGTACTTCCAGTTTATCACCTGTTCCCTCTGGGCAACCATTTGGAAAAGACAGAGTCTCGTGGGTCTCGTCAGCTGGGGCTCAGTGCTGCAGTCATTGTGACTTCTACCACAAAGGGCTCAGTGCAGGCAGGAACCACAGGTGGTGTCAGAGGGAATGACCTGGGCTTTATGTGACTGAGTTGCCAAGAAGGTTGCAGGGCTGAGTACAGAAGATGATACAGGACAGTAATAAGTGGCAGGGCAGAATCAAATCCAGGGTAGTGCTTTCCCCAGTACAGCCCAATCTGTGACCACTTATGCTCTAGTTCATGTTCAAGGAATAACCAACCCCATTCAAGAAAACTCACTTCAACACTGTGCTGGGTACTGTGAGGAGTACCAAGATGGAATCTTTATCAGTCAGGGTTCTTCAGAGAAACAACCAGTGGGATATATAGAGAGATTTATTTTAAGGAATTGGCACACATGATTGTGTGGGCTGGCAAGCCTGAAAACTATAGGGGAGGCCAGCAGTTTGGAAATTCAAATAAGTTG
The DNA here is from genome assembly GCF_937001465.1 of Orcinus orca. Classification (NCBI taxonomy): domain Eukaryota; kingdom Metazoa; phylum Chordata; class Mammalia; order Artiodactyla; family Delphinidae; genus Orcinus; species Orcinus orca. The sequence continues at coordinate 147,458,206 of NC_064559.1, read as the reverse complement.
ATGTTGCAGACTGGAGTCTGAAATCTGCAGGGCAGGACAGGCAGGCTGGAAACTGAGGCAGGGTTTCTGTGTTGCAGTCTTGAGACTGAAATTCTTCTTTTTCAGGAAACTTCAGTTTTTGCTCATAAGGCCTTCAGTTTATTGGGTGAGGCCCACCACATCATGGACTTTATTCAAAGTCTACTGATTAAATATTAGTCACATGTAAAAATACTTTCACAACAACACCTAGGCCAAACAACTGGGCACCATAGCCTAGCCAAGTTGATGCATAAAATTAACCATCACGGGATCCATTCTTCATCTGGAAATCATGATATTGAAAATTACTCCCTGTGGGCACTGAGAGATGTTGGAAGTTAGTAGACTAGAGGTGACTGCAAGTTCCAAGCAGAATTACACAACAGTTATTCATTCTTTTATTTTTATAAAGCTTCTTTCCAGTGCCTTGTGGCGGGTCTCCATTCAAGGTGGGGAGGACATTTATGGGGCTATCCAGTAATGAGGTTTGCTCAGGTTTCTGTTTAGGTACAGCTTCCCAGATGGGCTCTTTATGCCTGTACCCATAATAAAGGCTTCAAGGAAACTCTCTGAGAGGTTTAAACCTTTTACTTAGAGAGTAGGAGAAGGAAATGGTTTGAGAGGACATCATATCCTTTTGGCACAGAGCAAAGTTCTTCAAACTGATGACGTAGTAGAGGATGGTTGTGGGGGACAATTGCACATTATCTTCCAAGGAAGCTTTGAAAGGCTGTACAGCTGTGATTTCCTGCGTACCAACAGTGATTGCGATATCGCATTAGGCACTTGACATACAGGATTAAAAACAATACTAACAGATAGGTATTTAACAGATGAGAAAATTGAGATACATAGAATTTCAGTTACTCCCCCAAGTTCCTCCAATGAGTAAATGGCTGAACTAAAAAGAGGTGTTTTTCATTGGAATTGGAAGCTGCTGATTAACCGTGATAGTAGTTCTGGACGCCTAGGATCGGGATGAACCTGCCTAGATTGGTGTCTTGCTTAGAGTAGGCAAATGAGTGAATGTCACCAGTCAAGATGTTTTTACTGGGTAAGCCACCTTTTATTTGACTGAAATCAATGAAATCTTACACAAAAACTCAGCGTGTAAGGAACATAGTAGTGAAGCTGCTGCAGCTGATGCTTGAAGGGTGGAGGAGGCCGAGCACCACGCGAGATGTCCCTCTTGTCTCCACCTATGGCCCCCGAGGCACCGCCGTAAAAGTGTAAAACAAGTCCAAAGTCTTGGACATTTGGAAACTGCCCACTGACTCCGGTCCCCACCTTAGCATGAGAAATAGTATACTATTTAGGTGAAAAAGTCCTCCCTTGGAGGGTGTTAACACGGAACTCTTCTCATTGCGGTTTCTGTTGACAATAAACACCAAATTCCAAAATGGATTAAGAGACAGACCACCATGGCTGAGAAATACTTAGAAGACTTATCTGCAACATACAGGATATAAAAGAGTCACGCTGTTGGAGACTGGAAATGATCTGTGGGGGAAGGTTGGAGAGTCCCTTCCTTACGATGATCTCAATTCAAGGGAAAGGGGCTTTGGGGGTCCACTTGGAAAGCTGGATACTCACCTCCTCTCCTTGGTGGGCACAGGAAGCAAGGGAGGATGAAGAGAGAAGGAACTGCTTGGACAGCTGCTTTGCCAGGGCCTGCACGTCTAAGTTATGTACGTGTAAAAGCAAGCCATCGTGGGGTGTTTCTTAAATCTTGTTCAGTGGCCACCCAAAGGGCACTAAAGCCTCAGGAGAAGACAAGCTGGAGGAAGATTTCTAGGGTCAGAGGGGAAAGGAGTAACTGTCAGACTAGATTACATTCATCCAGGTCGAGAGAACTGTGGACGTGAGACCATACAGCAGCCAAGTACGGCCGTCCCCCGACCCCACCCCACCCCCGCCCCAGCTCATCTCTTCTTCCTTCCTTTGCTTCTACCCGGAAAGGTCAGAAATCACAGTGAGCAAGCTGGGGGAGGAGAAGCAACAAGAGGCAGGGAAACAGAGAAGGGCCATCCCCTTCGACATCCCTGTCACCTTTAAGTACTGGTTTGAGGCTATGTTTTTGACTTTAAGTAGCTGTAAAACTTTCTTTTACCTAAAAGAGAACAGAAAGTCATGGGCTCGCCCAAGGTTTCATCCAGGATAGGGAAAGACTACTCTCAAAGAGCAGGTTTAAAGAGACTGTGAGAAAAAGGCAACTTTTGTTTATGCTTATACCCACGCACTTTGCTTGTCCAACATATTGGTTTTGCTTATCTTCAGATGAATTATACACTTTGTGACTTTTTCCTAAGTATTCTAGCCCAGCCTTCAGGAACTCACAGACCAAGACTCTACTTGACAGCTCTTAAAACGTTTGATGGAGGCTTGTCGTGTGTACCCTGAACTCCTTTTCGCCATGATCATTTCTCATGGACCAGAGCTTCATAGTTCCCTCCATCCTGGGCCCCCTCCCCTGGAACTGCTGCCATTTGACTTGCCGCTCATCTGTGGAGCCCAGGCCTAGGTCCAGCACTCTATATGTGGAGATTTTATTTCTCTTTGAGTGTGAGGAGAATTCTTAATCTTCTCCAATGGAAGATCAACCTAGGTAAAATGACCCAGCTCCAAGCGTGTGAGGACTTCTGAGCTTTGCTTTCTCTTCCTTCCATCACCAAGCTCAGATCCCTAACCTCTGTTATGAAAACATTGGCTAAGATCTGGGTACCAGTGCCTGTGGCCACAGGTTTCAACTTTCAGCCCCGGTTCCAGACAGTTTTACCAATCCCCCTCTCAGCACGTTGTGAACATTGCCTGCTTTTAAATATCTTCCGAACCTTTCCTTCCTCCTTCAAAGAGGATTTCACTTTCCTCTCTACTTATTTTGCATTGACTTTGGCATGTATCAGCACTAACCATTTTTGACATCTTTGTGTGTTCTTTAGAAAACCCTCCCACAACATTTCAACAGGAACTGTCCTCTAGAAATGGTGTCAGATAGCATCTGCCATTGTAGAAAGCACCATTCCCATTTCCCAAGATATCTTTATAGGAAACAGCTGGCTCCTGCCTGCACCATCTGACAGATAAATGGCATTATCAGAACCTAAGCAGGTTTCTTCTTTCTTGGGATGAAGGAAAACAAAATACCAATGAGTAAACAAATTATGATGCTTTTTCTTTCCCCTTGTTTTCTTGTATTTAATCAAACCATTTCTAAAGAGCTAGCTTGCCATCAAAATTTGAATAATCTGAATGCAAGTTACTAGCAGCCAAGAAAACCATTAATTTATAGAAATATCATCATAAATATAATTCAAGCCTTAAAGTGAAGAGACATGAACTAGCAGCTCGTTCTATTGATTTCAGTACAAGTGGCACATGCAGCTGGTGTGTACAATGTAGTTTATGGATTGGGTGTCAAAGGCAAGTGTTCATTGTCAAGGCCATCATACTCCAACCTTCCAGAGATTTTCAAATTTCACCGGAATTTGTAGAGTAAATGGTATGAGGTTGATGTAGTAGTTTCATTTTTTAAATTATTTTCATGTAGTGCTAAATTCCAGTATGTAACAAAAATACAAGTTAAAGGCCCTCTGGTAGTTAAAGTTTGTTTTTTCTCCCTCCTGCGGCTCCCCTGAGAGGCCTACCTTCTTCACCAAATGACCTGTTTGAAGGCCTCATTTATCCACTCTTGCTGAGAACTTTTCTATATGATGTGTTCTCAAGATGAAAGTTTCTTAAAACCTTGAAGAATGAGTTATAATTTCCCTAAATGTAACTGCGGGGGAGATTCCTAACTCGAATTGGGCAGTCCCTTCAACTGTGGCTGCTGTGGGTAATGTCAAGAGGTATCTCAAAATTCTCCTACAAAAATTCAAAGAATAAAGTAGAAAACTAAATGTCATTTGGACCTTCCCTCCCCTCTCTTTCTCCCAAGTAAGTTGCAGTTAAACAAGTAATAATGGATAGAAAAATCTAGAACTAACTCATTATCCTCTCTGCAAAGTAGCTCTTCTTCCCCAATCCCACATTTATGTTAATTGGACCAGTGTGCCTAACAGAGGAAGTACTCAGTAAATCCTCCTTTACTGGAATTGTGTAACGTGTCTAAAATTTGTAACATCATTGTATTTTTAAATTTATTAGGTTTTACAGTTATTATCTAGGCCTCACAATGTCCCTTTTAGAGCTCTTTATGCTGAGAAGAGAAAGACCTGTTAACATTTAAGGATACAGAGTTGCTTATTGACATATCTGGAGTTAGAACTATCATCTATGAATTCAAATCGTTGCTCTCTTTACTAGATTCCACTAATATTATACCTATATATATAAACAAAATTATATAGAGCTGTATATATAACTATTTGTATAACTTTAGTAACTTAAACAAGAAAACCCAAGAAATAAACACTCATATATTTTCTAGGTATGTTGATGTCATAGCTAATAGTCCTTTGCTGAAACTAAAATCTCATTGGAGTAATATCAAATATAAGTAGTGTCATAAAAAAATAATAATGGAACTATATTAATGACTTAATTTAAAATGCATTCTATCAATTAAGGAAAAAACACCCTCTCTAAAATTGATGATATTTGTTATTATTCTTCTCCCTCACCAGATTGTAAGCTCTCTGAGTGCAAAGACCAGGGCCATTTTGTTCATGATTGTATCTCCAGCGCCTTGCTGTGCCTAGTTAACACAACTGAATGAGTATGGGTATTGACCATTTAACCAACTGCTCAGTGATACTTATCCATTTACTTTTCATTCATTAACATTTGGGCTCTTTGCTAGGCCTCTGTCAAAATAAGGGTGAATAGACATGGCCCCTTCCTTAAGGAGTTCACAGCCCAAGGAGGAAGACAGACTTATCAACAGATGTTTGTGACATAAAATGTCAGTGCTCTAGGAGATGTTTAGCTGAACACAGGTGAGAATGGGGAATCAGAAAAACTTTTCAGGGAAGGATTCCTTTTAGCTGGGTCTTGAAGAATGAGAGGCCAGACAGAGAAATGGATGGTGTATGAAAAGACTCTTCAATAAATAAAGAAAAAAATTTTTTTACTCAAAAATTTAAAAGTCAAGATATCTAAATTGACTTTTGGGCTTTTGCTTTGTTTTGCCTTTTAGGATCATACAGATTATTCTCCATTAATTAGATTCTTTTTTTCTCCCTATCTTTTTGGCTTTGAATACAAAGCTGCAGACAGATTGTTCCCTTTAGCCACATTCTCACATGATTATTACTTTTTCCCAAATCTGGAAATTGTGATTTGAAGTGATAGTCAAGCTTGACTCCATTTGTGTGTCTCTGCTTATTTTGTTTTCACAACATTGCTTTCCACATTATGAGATGTAAATATCATTTCTCAATCAGATATCATTTATTTATCCTGTCCTAAATAAATACTGCTCAAATGAAGTAATAAAATCAGGATTCTTTATAAAACAAACCATTAAAACATTATTCATGCTAGTCCAAAGGGAAAAAGAAATTTAAAGGTACACTTGGTAGAATCAATGGATTAGACCATGAAAATGTTGATCTTGTTCATTTATATTTGTATATTCAAGAACTGGAAATTTCTCTTAGAGATAAACAAAACACTGCAATGTTTACAATGTCTTAATGAATAACACAGTCCTCTTTAGGAAAAATAAAGTCACCAAGTCTTGTGCTAATAATAGTTCTATTGCGTTATACAAAGTATTAACATGTTTACTTAATACTTAAACTCCAGAGAGTTGGAGTTTAAAAAAAAAAGGAAAGAATGATTATGGTGACAGTTACATGACTTTATACATTTGTTAAAATTCATAGAATCATACATTTAAATGGTTGATTTTATTGCATGTAAAATTTAAAAATTAAATTAAAAATTCTTTTTACAAAAGAAAAGAAATGAGAGGGATGAAGGGCAGAAAACAGACTTTCAGTTTTATCATTTGGAGCAAATTAAACTTTGAGCCCTTCCCTGACACTGCTCTGGACTTCTTTCCAGAAGGCAAACACTTGGTACATTTCAAGCAAAAAAAATTAAAATCAGTCACCCACACAGCCAGGCCAAGAATGAAGAGCAGAAAAGTTGGGATTTGACAAGAAGGAAAGACATCCAAGGCAGGAAGTTGACTTGGTCAGACATGTGGAAAATCAAGACAACTCACAGGCCATTAATGAAGGTCCCCATAAGACAGCCTCGGCCTCTGCACCCCACCCTCAGCCCATGCTCTCTCCAGCTGGGAGGATTTATTTCAGAGGAGCTGTGCCAGCATCTTCCAAGGGAAACACAGTCAGAGCACGTTTTACCAAGCGATGCTACAAGGAGGTGCAGGTGGCATGCTGGAAGCATCTTCCTCTGGGTGGAGAAAGGGAGCCAACCTCAGCCAGTGCCCCTGGTTTCTATCTAAGGAAATTCAACTCCATTGAACAAATAACCCAGACCCAAAGCTGAACAAAGGAAAGCCCGCTAAGAAGGCTTCATCCTTTGAAAACAATAGAAGCAGTGTCTTTTCTTGCCTCCTGTTACTGAAACACAATGAGAGGCAAACACATTAGGATGCTCATTGGAAATGACCTAAAGATAATGAGACTGAAAAGCATTAAAAAGGATATGGAAGTGGATGAACATCATTGGATAGAAGCCAGTGTTAGATCAAAACTGCACAAGGATTAGCCAAAGAGGATACAGACGAATGCATTACCCTAAGCCAAGCACTTCTGTTAGCTCAACAGTCTCTGCAGGGTTAGAACTGATTCTCAAAGGAAGATTTATAGTTTCATAAAAAGCAGGAAAAATACATACGGCTAATCTTCTAATACCAAAATAAAAAATCATTGCATGTTTGAATCCTAGCTCTACCACTTACTAGCAGTGTGATCTCGGGTGGGTTATTTACTGTATTTATGCCTCAGTTGCTCCATGTGTAAAATGAGGAGTGCATTAGTGCCTCTTTCATATAGTTGTTTTAATAAGTGAGTTAATATATATAAGGCACTTGGAAAAGTGCCTGGCACACAGTAAGTCTATAAAAATGCTAGTTAATGTGGTTGTCATGTAAAAAACATTCCAGATTAGAATTGGTATGTCAATACTAAGTGTATTCTGAAACAACCCTGAAATTCCTGAAGTTTTCTTGCTGAGCCATTTGCTAAGACTTCCATTGATTCTTTTGTGATTTCTAGCATAACTCTTTGAGCCCAATTCCAGTATTGCTAGTTCCCAAGGCCTCTATTGTTAGAATAACAATGAAGTGGGATAACCCTGTGTTGGCAGTCAGGTGACCAGTATTTAGCTGAGTTTTTTTCTCTGAGTCATCTGTCAAGTCACTTTCCGTTCCTGGGTTTAAGAGTCCTACTATCACAGGAGAGGGTTGGACTAGATAATGTCTGTGTTTCCTTTGAGTTGAGGCATCTTCCTATTCGATTCCAGCACTTTAGGTGATGTTTTTACATTTTTCATTTGAATGTTTTTGTTACCGAGGACTTTGCATGTGATCTAATATGTTTCTCCAAATGCCTTCTGGGCATCTCTACCGGGATGCTCCCTGCAGGCTCCTTGACTTCTGTATGTGAAGGCAGATTTTCACCTTACCTGTCATCCCATGCACCCTACATCCTTCCTCTCCTGACATTCCTGAGAATGACACCACCATTTCTCTTGGTCCCAGTGCAAAGCTTCTGATGCCCTGGATGCCCTGATGTGCGTTGCCTCTCCACATCTCTCTTCTCTATCTCCTCCCTGTCATCTTTGAGCAGCCACCTATGTTCAGGCTCTTCTCTGCTCTCCTTTTATATTTTAATGCACATGCAGATTTTGATTCTGTAGGTCTGGGACAGCCAGAGATTCCATATTTGTAACAAGCTCCTAGGTGGTGCCAAAGCTGCTGGTTCCCTACCACACTTTCCAGAGCAAGGCATGTAGTCTTCTAGTGAGAGCCCTGAAGTCCAGGTGTTTTCCTTTTTAATTCAATTTTCAGATTAGTATTCCTGGGCTTTGATCCTAGTCTTACCTGCTAAAATATTATGATTTATATAATTCAATAGTAAATAAAACTCCTCATAATAAAACCTCAACCTGTGTTTCTGCCTTAACTCCTACGATCGCTAGCCTACATTTAATCTAATTTATCTAACTAGCTTACATTTAATCTAACTCGTTGCTTTTGGGATGTGATTTTGCTTCCTACCTTCATGCCTTGCTCAGGCTTTATACTTCGCCATCTTCCTCCTTTTCATTTTTTCTGTTACTCAGTCTTCTAACTCCTTAAAGACCTGACACAAATACCACTCAGTCCTCAAAACATTTCTATTTCCCTGCAAGTCATCCTCACCTTTAAATGTCCATGATGCTTTGTTTATTTTTTTTTATGTCGATTCGCAATCTGCTTTATAATTTATGTTTATGCATCTGCCACCTCTCCCATCTGACCCAGGGCTCCTTTAGGGAAATGCCTCATAGCAGGAAAGAACTGTTGAGAACAAATGAACAGAAGCATTCCATCATGAATTATCCAAACTCATACAGGCTGAAAATATGAAACAAATTCAAAAACAGGGTTAAATAGCTTCATACAGCATTGATCTGTTAGCCATTATTGAGAGTGATGAGGACTTTGGGGGGATACCTCCCACCTTTCATTCATTTATCCAGCATTTGCTGAGGGCTGTCTCTATGTAAAACCACATGTTGAGGGCTGTGGCAGGATCCAAAGAATAAGAGCAGTATCCTGAAAGTCCTAGCCATCTGGTGGTAGTGAGGTCGGGGTGCGGGCACTGGGTGGCTGCTGAGGGCTTCTACCATCAGTTGCTTGGGTCCCTGCCTGAGGCAGAGTCTGGGACCAGAGGGGCTGTGGGTCTGGTCCGTGACATAATTATTATGTTCTGCAAGCCTATGGCTCTGGAGATAGCATAGTTTAATAACAAACACCATGAGGATTTGTCTAGAAATGTGCTTTCAATGTAATTCCATCTCTGCATTTGATAGCCTCCCTTTCCAACATTTATAGCCGCCACCTGTGCTTTCATTATTCACTCCAGCGTCTCTGTCTGAGGCTGTCACACTTAACTTTACAGTGCCTCAAAGGAAAACAGGGAGTTTTCTCTCACGGACTTAAACCCCTCTATTCACTCGTGAGTGACTCTTTTAAGAATTATGTCTCCCAGGCACATCCGTTGCCTGTGTGAGGAGAAAGATCAGAAAGCGTTGTATGAAGTCCTTAAAGCTAATTGACGAAGCTAAATGAAGACAAGTTGGTTCGTGACTTCTGTCTCTCATGAGAAATCACATCGTTAAATATGGGATTCCCAAACATTCTTCTTTATAATCTGAGAATTAGAGAATTTTAGCACTTGAAGGTAGTTTAGAGATTGACCAGCCCATTCCTTCATGTCTTCCTCAGTGAGGAAACTGAGGTCCATGATCACACATTAGCTTAGTTCCAGAGTGAGGCCAGAGTTCCAGAGTGAAGTCTTCTGAGTCTAGGACTAAGTGTTAAATGGGAGGAAGAAAAAAAAGAAAATATATATATATATGTATCTCCTCTGTGATGTGTCAGGTACTGTATGTTTCGTGCTTTAGATGACATCACATTAAATTTTGACATTACCACCCCAACTGCAAGAGGCAAGTGTCACCCCAATTTTACAGATGAGAAAGGTGAGTTTTAGAGAGGTGAAGTAGCAGGAGCACGCAGCGAGTGTGTGGATGATGCACCATGCCACTGAGCCCTCTCTCAAGGGAAGACTTTACCTGGTGGTGAACAGCAAGGGGCCCCGCCAGCTAGTGGAATGAGAGGGAGAAAAAGAAAATGGTCTTTATCCTTGGATGATGAGGATATTCTTATTCTACCTTTTGGTGTGTCTCCGTTTCTCTGTGTGTCTCTGTCTCTCTCTTCTGATCTCTGAATCTTATTGCTCAGTCCTTAAGGACTCCACACCAAGAACCTTCCCCAGCCCTCCTACCTCCTGGTTCACACCCTTTCTTTGAGATGGTATCAACTCCTGGCGCTTCCATTGTTCCCCTGCCTCAGACACTTGTTATGCTCTATTTTAAGCCTCAGCTATAGTCACTCATCAAAAACTGCCTGCCACTCCTGCCCCAACAGTGCACCAACCGATGTTCAAAACATGGGACTTGTTTCTCCCTCTCCACCTCCCTTTTGTCATTCCCATTTTCTTCCTGATATCCTTAATATCTTTCTTGTTTTTAATATACCTACCTTCAGTGTCCTTCCAAAGACAATGTAAATCCTACCCTCTCTGTGAAGACTTTCCTCATCTCATTCACTTATTAAAGAAGCATTTAATGAGCACCTACCATATGATAGGCCCCAGATAGAGTAAGAATGAGACAGAGTCTGTGTCCTCATGGTGCTTACAGTCTAATGGGGGTATAAGTAAGTAACTGAGCATTTGTAATGATCACGCTGAAGAGAAAGTATAGGGCCAGGGCAAGTTATTATGCTTTTAAATCTTTAACATTGCCACCCATCCAGAAAGAGTTTAGTAGCTATCAAGTTGATTTTTTTTCAAATCTGAGAGAAGATCTGGTGGCAGAATCTATTAGCATGCCTTTGCATCTGTGAGTACCATTACCAGTACTCTGGGGTCTTGGTGGACTGGGACACCTCATAGGTGGCTGATAGTCAAATGGTTGGAATCAGGTGGGAAAAATTCTTGAAGCAGTTCTGCACAGATGTAAGCACAGCCTGGCTCAAGCAGCTACTTCTTCAAGGGCTGACTGGGTGGTACTGGCAGGAATTCCAATTCTCTGGAGCTTGCATGAGATACACATGGCACACGTTAATGTAAATTCAGCTAAAAGTTGGCCGGGGAACAAATGACAGCCAAAGAGCTTGCACTGCCGTAGTTGTGAATCTTCCCTTTGAAGATTGCAGCAGTAGAGGTCTTCCCTCCAATATCACCATGTAATAAACCTAATGAGGCTGTTCAGTGGTTTGGGAATGTATAGTAGAACGTAATGGGAAACATTTTTGATCAGTTCTTATTTCTGTTCTTAACATTAATTTTGGTATCTGGCTAAGGGTCTTATAAAGAGATAGAAAGAGATTGTTTCTGTATTCCTAAGATATTAGCAATGGATGAGCACTACTCGTGTACTCTGCTGCGTGCCGGGCACACACACCATACCGCCTTCCTAACACACATGCATTTGTACCTCTTGTACTGGTGCAGGCACACACACTGCAGGCACAGTGCTTTGAGGCAATCAAGGCCCATCAAGGGTCCTCCCTACTTGTGGTTTATTTTCTGCTTTTAAGTTCCATTAAGTACCATTTGAGAGTGACTGTTTCATAATAGCCCACACTTGGTAGAAACAGTTCAAGAGCAATTTACATGCCCAAGACTAACATATGCAAAACAACGAGAACAACAAATTGCGTCAGGAGCAAACCAAAATTATTATTTTTTTAAGTTCTGAATAGCAGCAAAAATAAAACAACTCTGTTTTTCAAAAAAAGGTTAACTTTAAAAATTCAAGAAATAATTTACACATAATAAATTAGGAAAACACAGGAACATTGTTAAAGTTTAATATACTTTGTACCAGGTTTTTTGTTTCTTTATCTTAACATCTGCTTTTTGTATAAGGTGGGAAGGATATTTTGTGCTCAGATATTCTCTATCTCTTTCTATCACATTATTGCTAAGTTAGCAATCTGAAAATACCCTGATGCTCCAAGCAAACCATATAAAAAAGAACATAACTGTATAATTCCTAAAATCTTCTACTTGTTTGATTTCTCTTGACCCCACCTACCAAAAACACACTGATGTTTCAGGTTTCATGCTGTAGATGGTGAATGATTTGCCTATTCATCAGTTTACCTGGTGAGTTGAAATAAACACTGTAATTATTTAAATGACATGGCATAAAATGGTTTCTAGCCATTCCTTTCTTTTCTCTCTTTTTTATAAAATATTTATTTATTTGGTTGCACCAGGTCTTAGTTGCAGTAGGCGGGCTGCTTAGTTGCGGCTCATGGGCTCCTTAGTTGAGGCATGTGGGCTCCTTTAGTTGCGGTAGATGGGCTCCTTAGTTGTGGCATGCAAACTCTTAGTTGCAGCAGGATCTAGTTCCCTGACCAGGGATCGAACCCAGGCCCCCTGTATTGGGAGTGCAGAGCCTTAACCACTGTGCCACCAGGGAAGTCCCTCTTTTTTATAGCCACCAAAAGCTAATTAGGACCCACCAAAAGAATCGGGATTCTTGCTACTTTAAGCATGGTTTCCTCTCTGCTGATTTTATTTAAGATTGGTGGAACCATCTTGTTCCACCTCAGGAAAACAGGAACCATCCTAGAGGCTGAAATAGACAGTCTTCAAGAAAGGCCTAAAACCTGCAGTTTATCCAATGCTTCCTACCTAGAAACCCAGCATAGGGAAGCAGAAGGCAAGAAATCTTTCAACAGACCTACATAGACTCATAGAGCAGGGTTTGCAGAGAAAAGCTACCACCCAGATATGTAAAGTGCAAATCCATGGCCTTAATTTTACCACATTAAATTTAAATGTTATTCAGTTTTCAGAATTACTTAGAGAACAAAGTTTTAAGGGACCGTAGAAATGCCATCCATTTTTGCCAACTTCACACAGTTGGTTTAATGCCGGAATTTAAAATAAAAGAAGAAGGTAATAGTAAGTATAAATCAGAAGAGCTGAAATCTCAGTGGAATTCCCTCGGCTACTCAAAAAGGGGTCTGTCATAAGTGCCCCGAAGAATTCCAGCTTTGTTGAAGAAATCTTATGGAGGATTTGGAATGAAGCTCCAAGGAAGGAGTCAGAGCCACCCATGTTCTGAAGACATTGACTCCGGCTTGGGAGGGGGTCCCCACTGGTATGATGGATGCCCCTCACTAGCTTCTCAGAGAGGCCCACGGAAGCTGCCTGCTGCATAGCAGGGGCGTAAAGTCAAACCATCAAAGGCACTGAAAGTCCTCAGTCACGAGAATACACTGCTGATGGCTACCAGGGCTCTATGTACCAAGTCCTCAAAAACAGGCACGATGCGCAAGCTCTCATGTCATCTTCCTGGTAGCACTGTGAGGAGGGGGTTAGTTTCAATGTTCAGAAAAGAAAGCCTCGGAGCAGTTAAACACTTAGCCCATGGTCACATAGTAACGGTGACTTGAAATCAAATCTTACCTGGTCTGATTCAAGCCCATCCTAATGCCACTCTGCTCTACTCCTGGGTTCTATCACTTTCCTGATGCCCTAGTGTTGTTCAGAACCCATACTTTGAACCTGCCACTCCATAGCACAAACCAAGTTGTCTTCATTATCATTCTTCCTTTGCTTCTTGCATCTCCATTTCCTTCCAAAGACCTTATTAGAGCCTCAATTTCTTATAAGCAAGGGAAAATGAGATAAAAGAGAGACTGAGATGGAGTGAAGGAAGTGAGAAGGTTCAAAAGTGAATACATCTTAATAGCTGAGAGGAAAAAGGAAGAATTACACCAGCTCATCATGACAGCAAAGCTTTGACTGACATGCAAGAACACTTACAAGAGAGGCAAATGTTTCTTATTTAAAAAAATTTTTTTAATCGAGGTAGATTTACAATTTATGTTAGTTTCAGGTGTACAGCATAGTGATTCAATAATTTTATAGATTATGCTCCATTTAAACTTATTAAAAACAATGCCTGTATTTCCCTGTGCTGTACAATATATCCTTGTTGCTTATCTATTTAATACACAGTAGTTTGTATCTCTTAATCCCATACCCCTGTCTTGCCCCTCCCTTCTTCCCTCTCCCCACTGGTAACCACTAGTTTGTCTTTTATATATGTGAGTCTGTTTATTTTTTCCTATATATATTCATTTCTTTTATTTTTTAGATTCCATGTATAAGTGATAGCATATGATATTTGTCTTTCTCTGACTTATTTCACTTAGCATAATACCCTTCAGTTCCATCCATATTGGTACAAATGGCACAATTTCATTCTTTTTTATGGTTGAGTAATCCATTGTATATATACCATATCTTCTTTATCCATTAATCTATCAATTGACACTTAGGTTGCTTCCATGTCTTGCTGTTGTAAATAGTGCTGCTAAGAACATTGGGGTGCATGTATCTTTTCTCATTAGTGTTTTAGATTTTTCCAGATATATACCCAGAAGTGGAATTGCTGGATTATATAGTAGTTCTATGTTTAGTTTTTTGAGGAACCTCCATAATGGTTTCCACAGTGGCTGCACCAATTTACATTCCCACCAATAGCGTACAAGTGTTCATTTTCTCCACATCCTCACCAACATTTATTATTTGTAGACTTTTAAATAATAACCATTCTGATCAGTGTGAGGTGATACCCCTTTTTGGTTTTGATTTGCATTTCTATAGTAATTAGTGATGCTGAGTATCTTTTCATGTGCCTGTTGGCCATTTCTTTGGAAAAATGTCTGTTTAGGTCTTCTGCCCATTTTTTGATTGGGTTGATTGTTTTTTGACACTGAGTTGTATGAGCTGTTTGTATATTTTGGATATTAATCCCTTGTGTTCTCTTCTAGGATTTTATGGTATCATGTCTTACATTTAGGTCTTTAAATCATTTTGAGTTTATTATTGTATATGATGAAAGGGAATGTTCTAATTTTATTGTTGTACATGTAGCTGTCCAGCTTTCCCAGCACCACTTGTTGAAGAGACTGTCTTTTTCCATTGTATATTCTTGTGAACTTCGTTGAAGATTAATTGACCATAGGTGCATGGGTTTAGTTACGGGCTCTCTATTCTGTTCCACTGATCTATATGTCTGTTTTTGTGCCAGTACAATGCTGTTCTGATTACTGTAGCCTTGTAGTATATGAAGTTTTGAAGAGTTATACCTCCAGCTTTGTTCTTTTTCCTCAGGATTACTTGAGCAATTTGGCGTGTTTTGTGGTTCCACATAAATTTTAAGATTACTTGTTCCAGTTCTGTAAAATATTGTCATGGGTATTTTCATAGGGATTGCCTTAAATCTGTAGATTGCTTTGGGTAGTATGACTATTTTAATAGTATTAATTCTTCCAATCCATGAACATGTGATATCTTTCCATTTTTTGTATCATTTTCAAATCCCTTTATCAATGTTTTATGTTTTATAGTTTTCAACATATAGGTCTTCACCTCCTTGGTTAAGTTTATTCCTAGGTTTTTTGTTTTGTTTTGTTTTGTTTTTTGTGGTACGCGGGCCTCTCACTGTTGTGGCCTCTCCCGTTGCGGAGCACAGGCTCCGGACGCGCAGGCTCAGCGGCCATGGCTCACGGGCCCAGCCACTCCGCAGCATGTGGGATCTTCCCAGACCGGGGCACGAACCTGTGTCCCCTGCATCGGCAGGTGGACTCTCAACCATTGCGCCACCAGGGAAGCCTGGTATTTTATTTTTTGATACGATTTTAAATGGGATTTTTTTAAACTTTCCCTTTCTGATTATTTCATTATTAGTGTATAGAAATGCAACAGATTTCTGTATATTAATTTCTGTATATTAACCTGCTACCTTGCTGAAATCATTTATTAGTTCTAATATTTTTGTGTGGATACCTTAGAGTTCTCTCTATATAATATAATGTCATCTGCAAACAGGGAAAATTATATCTCTTCCCTTCCAATTTGGATACCTTTTATTTCTTTTTCTTGTCTGATTCCTGTGGCTAGAACTTCCTTACCTTGTTCCTGAATGTAGCGGGAAGGCTTTAGCATTTCACTGTTGGGTGTTATGTTGGCTGTGGGATTGTTGTAAATGGCTTTTATTATGTTGAGATACATCCCCTCTATACCCACTTTCATGAGAGTTTTTAATCATTAATGGATGTGGAATTTTCTCAATTGATTTTTCTTGCATCTCTTGAGATAATCATGTGGTTTTTGTCTTTCCTTTTGTTAATATGGTGTATCACATTGATGGATTTGCATGTGTTGAACCATCCTTCTGACCCTGGAAATAATTCAAATTGACCATGGTGTATGATCCCTTTGATGTTTTGTTGGATTTGGTTTGCTAATTTTTTGTTGAGGATTTTTGAATATGTATTCATCAGAAATATTGGACTGTAAGTTTCTTTTTGTGTATATCTTTGTCTCTTTTTGTTATCAGGGTAATGGTGTTCTCATAGAATGAATTTGGGAGGTTTCCTTCTCTTTAATATTTTGGAATAGTTTGAGAAAGATAGGTATAAGTTCTTCTTTATATGTTTGGTAGAATTCCCCAATGAAGCCACCCAGTCTTGGACTTTTGTTTGCAGGGAGATTTTTTGTTGTTGTTGTTGTTTTGTTTTGTTTTTTTTTACAGATTTTATCTCACTTCTAATGATCAGTCTTCTCAAATTGTCTGTTTCTTCTTGACTCAGTCTTGGCAGGCTGTATGTTTCTAGAAATTTGTCCATTTCATCTAGGTTGTCTAATTTGTTGGCATATAACTGTTCATAGTATTCTTTATTTTTAATTTTTAATTTATATTGGAGTATAGTTGATTTACAATGTTGTGTTAGTTTCAGGTGATTACGTTATGCACATACATACATTCATTCTTTTTCAGATTATTTTCCCATTTAGGATGCTACAAAATATTGAGTAGAGTTCCCTGTGCTATACAGTAGGTCCTTGTTGATTATCTATTTTATATATAGTAGTGTGTTTATGTTAATCCCAAACTCCTAATTTATCCCTCCTCCCCACATTTCCCCTTTGGTAACCATAAGTTTGTTTTCTATGTCTGTGAGTCTGTTTCTGTTTTGTAAATAAGTTCATTTGTATCATTTTTTTAGATTCCATATATAAGTGATATCATATGGTATTTGTCTTTCTATATCTGACTTATTTCACTTAGTATGATAATATCTAGTTCCATCCATGTTGCTACAGATGGCATTATTTCATTCTTTTTTATGGCTGAGTAGTATTCCATTGTATATGTGTACCAAATCTTCTTTATCCATTCCTCTGTTGATGGACATTTAGGTTGCTTCTATATCTTGGCTATTGTAAATAGTGCTACAATGAACAATGGGGTGCATGTATCTTTTCAAATTATGGTTTTCTCTGAATATATGCCCAGGAGTGGGATTGCTGAATAATATGGTAGTTCAATTTTTGGCTTTTTAAGGAGCCTCCATACTGTTCTCCATAATGGTTGTACTAATTTACATTCTCCCCAAAAGGGTAGGAGGGTTCCCTTTTCTCCACACCCTCTCCAGCATTGTTTGTAGACTTTTTTTTTTAAAGATTTTTTTGCTGTGGACCATTTTAAAAGTTTTTATTGAGTGTGGTACAATATTGCTTCTGTTTTGTTTTTGGTTTTATGGCTGCAAAGCATGTGGGATCTTAGCTCCTTGACCATGGATTGAACCTGTACCCCTTGCATCGGGAGGCAAAGTCTTAACCACTGGACCACCAGGGAAGCCCCATGTTTGTAGACTTTTTGATGATGGCCATTCTGACTGTGCTGTGATAACTCATTGTAGTTTTGATTTGCATTTCTCTAATAATTAGGGATATTGAGCATCTATGCATGTGCTTTTTGACCATCTATATGTCTTCTTTGGAGAAATGTCTATTTAGATATTCTGCCCATTTTTTGATTGGGTTGTTAGTTTTTTTGATATTGAGCTGCATGAGCTGTTTGAATATTTTGGAGATTAATCCCTTGTCAGTGGCATCATTTGCAAATATTTTCTCTCATTCTGTGGGTTGTCTTTTCATTTTGTTTATGGTTTCCTTTGCTGTGTAAAAGCTTGTAAGTTTAATTAGGTCCCATTTGTTTGTTTTTATTTTCATTGCTCCAGTAAGTGGATCAAAAAGAATATTGCTGTGATTTATGTCAAAGTGTGTTCTGCCTATGTTTGCCTCTAAGAGTTTTATAGTATCAGGTCTTACATTTAGGTCTTTAATCCATTTGGAGCTTATTTTTATGTATGGTGTTAGAGAATGTTCTAATTTAATTCGTTTACATGTAGCTGTCCAGTTTTCCCAGCACCATTTATTGAAGAGACTGTCTTTTCTCCACTGAATATTCTTGCATCCTTTGTTGTAGATTAATTAGCCATAGGTGCGTGGGTTTATTTCTGGGCTTTCTATCCTGTTCCATTGATCTATATTTCTATTTTTATGCCAGTACCACACTGTTTTGATTACTGTAGCTTTGTAGTATAGTCTGAAGTCAGGGAGCCAGATTCTTCCAGCTCTGTTTTTTTTTCTCAGGACTTCTTTGGCTATTTGAGGTCTTTTGTGTTTCCATACAAATTTAAACATTTTTTGTTCTAGTTCTGTGAAAAATGCCATTGGTAATTTGATTGGGATTGCATTGAATTTATAGATTGCCTTGTATAGTATAGTAATTTTGACAATATTGATTTTTCCAATCCAAGAACATGGTACATCTTTCCATCTGTTTGTGTCATCTTCTAATTCTTTCAGCAGCATCTTATAGTTTTTGAAGTACAGGTCTTTTGTCTCTTTAGGTAGGTTTATTCCTAGGTATTTTATTCTTAATATGCAATGGTAAATGGAATTGTTTACTTAATTTCTCTTTCTGATCTTTTGTTGTTAGCATATAGAAATGCAGCAGATTTCTGTGTACTAATTTTGTATCCTGCAACTTTACCAAATTAATTGGTGAACCCTAGTAGTTTTCTGGTAGCATCTTTAGGATTTTCTATGTATAGTAGTATGTCATCTACAAATAGTGACAGTTTTACTTCTTTTCCAGTTTGGATTCCTTTTTTTTTTTTCTCTCTGATTGCTGTGGCTAGGACTTCCAAAACTATGTTAATAAAAGTGGCAAGAGTGCACATCCTTGTCTTGTTCCTCATCTTAGTGGAAATATTTTCAGCTTTTCACCATTGAGTATGATGTTATCTGTGGGTTTGTCATATATGGCCTTTATTATGTTGTGGTAGGTTCCCTCTGTGCCCACTTTCTGGAGAGTTTTTGTTACAAATCGGTGTTGAATTTTATCAAAAGCTTTTCCTGCATCTATTGAGATGATCACATGGTTTTTATTCTTCAGCTTGTTAATGTGGTGTATGACACTGATTGATTTGTGGATATTGAAAAATCCTTGCATCTCTGAGATAAATCCCACTTGGCCATGGTGTATGATCCTTTTAATGTATTGTTGGATTCATTTTGCTAGTATTTTGTTGAGGAGTTTTGTGTCTATGTTCATCAGGTCTGTAATTTTCTTTTTTTGTGGCACCTTTGTCTGGTTTTGACATCAGGGTGATGGTGACTTCATAGAATAAGTTAGGGAGTGTTCCTTCCTCTGCAATTTTTTGGAACAGTTCCAGAAGGAGAGGTGTCAACTCTTCTTTAAATGTTTGATAGAATTCGCCTGTGAAGCCATCTGGTCCTGGACTTCTGTTTGTTGGGAGTTTTCTAATCACAGTTTCAATTTCAGTACTTGTGATTGGTTTCTTCATGTTTGTATTTCATCCTGGTTCAGTCTTGGAAGATTGTACTTTTCTAAGAATTTGTTCACTTCTTCTAGGTTGTCCATTTTTTTGACATGTTGCTTGTAGTAGTCTCTTATGATCCTTTGTATTTCTGTGGTGTCCATTTTAACTTCTCCTTTTTCATTTCTAATTTTATTGATTTGAGCCCTCTCCCTTTTTTCCTTGATGAGTCTGGCTAAAGGTTTATCAATTTTGTTTATATTCTCAAAGAACCAACTTTTAGTTCCATTGATCTTTTCTATTGTTTTCTTTGTCTCTATTTTATTTACTTCTGCTCTGATCTTTATGATTTCTTTCCTTCCGCTAACTTTGGGTTTTGTTTATTCTTCTTTCTCTAGTTTCTTTAGGTGTAAAGTTAGTTGTTTATTGGAGATTTTTCTTGTTTCCTGAGGTGAGATTGTATTGCTATAAACTTCCTTCTTAGAACTTCTTTGCTGTGTCCCATGGGTTTTTGGATTGCCATGTTTTCATTTTCATTTGTTTCTAGGTATTTTTTGATTTCCTCTTTGATTTCTTCAGTGATCCATTGGTTGTTCAGTAACAAATTGTTTAGCCTCCACTTGTTTGTGTTTTTTTCTTGTAGTTGATTTCTAATCTCATAGCGTTGTGGTTGGAAAAGATGCTTGATATGATTTCAGTTTTCTTAAATTTACCAAAGCTCACTTTGTGACCCAGCACATGATCATTTCTGGAGTATGTTCCATGTGCACTTGAGGAGAATGTGTAATCTGCTTTCAGATGGAAAGTTCTCTAAATATCAATTAATTTCATCTGGTCTAATGTTTCATTTAAAGCCTGTGCTTTATTCATTTTCTGTCAGGGTGATCTGTCCATTGATGAAAGTGGGGTATTAAACTCCCCCACTATTATTGTTACTGTCGATTTCTCCGGTTATGGCTGTTAGCATTTGCCGTATATATTGAGGTGCTCCTATATTGGGTTCATATATATTTACAATTGTTATATCTTCTTCTTGGATTGATCCCTTGATCATTATGTCGTGTCCTTCCTTTCTTTTAACAATCTTTATTTTAAAGTCTATTTTATCTGAGTATTGCTACTCCAGCTTTCTTTTGATTTCCATTTGCATGGAATATCTTTTTCCATCCCCTCACTTTCAGTATGTATATGTCCCTAGGTCTGAAGTGGGTCTCTTGTAGACAGCATATATATGGGTCTTGTTTTGGTATCCATTCAGCTAGTCTATGTCTTTTGGTTAGAGCATTTAATCCATTTACATTTAAGGTAATTATTGATATAGATATTCTTATTACCATTTTGTTAATTATTTTGGATTTGTTTTTGTGGGTGTTTTTTCTTCCCTTCCTCTTTTGTTCTCTTCTCCTGTGATTTAGTGACTATCTTTGGCCTTTTGTTTGGTTTCCTTTTTCTTTTTTGTGTGTGTATCTCTTGTAGTTTTTTGGTTTGCAGTTACCATAAGGTTTTTTTTTTTTTTGCGGTACTTGGGCCTCTCACTGTTGTGGCCTCTTCTGTTGTGGAGCACAGGCTCTGGATGCGCAGGCTCAGCGGCCATGGCTCATGGGCCCAGCCGCTCCGCGGCATGTGGGATCCTCCCAGACCGGGGCACAAACCCGTGTCCCCTGCATCAGCAGGCGGACTCTCAACCACTGCGCCACCAGGGAAGCCCTACCATGAGGTTTTGATATAGCAGTTTATATGTATACAAGATCGTTTTTAGTTGTTTGTCTCTTAATTTCAAATTCATTTTCAATATCCTGTATTTGTACTCTCCTCGTCTCACAGTTGCTGGTTTTGATATCATATTTGTGTGTGGATGATTTCCTACCTTTACTGTATGTTTGCCTTTACTGGTGATCTTTCCCATTCATCATTTTCTTGTTTCTACTTGTGGGCTTTTCTTTTCTGCCTTGAGAAATTCCTTTAGCATTTGTTTTAAAGCTGGTGTGGTGGTGCTAAATTCTCTTAGCTTTTGCTTGTTTGTAAGGCTTTTGATTTCTCCATCGAATCTGAATGAGAGCCTTGCTACGTAGAGTATTCTTGGTTGTAGGTTATTCCCTTTCATCATTTTAAATATATTGTGCCACTCCCTTCTGGCCTGCAGAGTTTCTGCTGAAAAATCAGCTGATAGCCTTTTGGGGATTCCCTTGTATGTTATTTGTTGCTTTTCTCTTGTTGCTTTTAATATTTGTTCTTTGTCTTTAATTTTCGTCAGTTTTGATTAATGTGTGTCTTGCAGTGTTCCTCCTTGGGTTTATCCTGTATGGGATTCTCTGCACTTCCTGGACTTTACTGAGTGTTTCCTTTCCTATGTTAGGGAACTTTTCGTTTATTATTTCTTCATATATTTTCTCAAGCCCTTTCTCTCTCTCTCCGTCTTCTGGGACCCCTGTAATGTAAATATTGGTGCATTTAATATTGTCCCAGATGTTTCTGAGTCTGTCCTCATTTTTTTTCATTCTTTTTACTTTATTCTGTTCCACAGAAGTGATTTCCATCATTCTGTCTTCCAGCTCACTTATTTGTTCTTCTACCTCATCTTTCTGCTATTCATTCCTTCTAGTGTATTTTTCATTTCAGTTATTGTATTGTTCATCTCTGTTCATTAAACCTTCTTGCTCTTTATTAAACAGTTCTTGTATCTTCCTACTCTGTGCCTCTATTCTTTTTCTGAGATCTTGCATCATCTTTACTATTATTATTCTGAATTCTTTTTCAGGCAGATTGCCTATCTCCATTTCACTTAGTTCTTCTGGGGTTTTATCTTGTTCCTTCGTCTGGAACATATTTCTCTGCTGTCTCATTTTGTCTAACTTTTTGTGTTTGTGGGCTCATTTCCACAGGCTGCAGGATTGTAGTTCTTCTTGCTTCTGGTGTCTGCCCCCTGGTGGGTGAAGTCGGTCCAGACACTTGTGCAGGTTTCCTGGTGGGGGTGACTGGTGCTTGCCCACTGGTGAGTGGAGCTGAATCTTGTCCCTCTGGTGGGCAGGGCCATGTCAAAGGGCATGCCTAGAGGTGGCTGTGGGCTCAGAATGACTTTAGGCAGCCTTTCTGTTGATGAGTGGGGCTGTGTTCCCACCCTGTTGGTTGTTTGGCCTGAGGCATCCCAGCACTGGCGCCTGCAGGCTGTTGGTTTGGGCCAGGCCTTGGTGCCAAAATGGCAACCTCTGGGAGAGCTCACACTGTGGAATATTCCCTAAGGGCCTCTGCCATCAGTGTCCTTGCCCATGCAGTGGTCCAAAGCTGACCCCTGCCTCCCCAGGAGACCCCTAAGACCTGCAGGTAGATCTGACCCAGGCTTCTGTGGAGTCACTGCTTTGCCCTGGGTTTCAGTGCCTGTGAAACCTTGGGTGTACCCTCCAAGAGTGGAGTCTCTGTTTCTCCCAGTCCTGTGCAGCTCCTGCACTCAAGCACTGCTAGCCTTCATAGTCAAATGCTCTGTGGGCTCCTCCTCCTGATGCCAGACCCCCAGGCTGGGGAGCCTGACATGGGGCTCAGAACTTTCATTCCTGTGTGAGAACCTCTGTGATAGAATTATTTTCCAGTTTATGGGTCACCCACCCAGCAGGTATAGGATTTGATTATATTGCAAAAGCATCCCTCCTACTGTTTCATTGTGTCTTCTTCTTTGTGTTTGGATGTAGAATATCTTTTTAGTATATTCCAGTCTTTTTTTGTCGATGGTTGTTCAGCAGTTAGTTGTGATTTTGGTGTTTTCATGAGAGGAGGTGAGCTCAAGTCGTTCTACTCTTTTATTTTGTCTCCAATCCTCAGACATTTTCTTTCAGGAAAATTTTATTGATACACAAATCTAACTAACACTTGAAAATGCATGCTCTTGTTATGGGTCATAGATGACTTCAGGCTCTGTACAACAGAGTTCTCCAAATAAAAATCTTCATTAGCCAGTAGGAAGTAAATAATCCAGAAATAGAGGTCAGCTCGGTTCTTCCTCAGCTGAGCTGCAGGAAAAACAGCAAATACAGTACAATAGTGCTATAGTCTTTCTGATAGCTTTCCTATCTACACCAAATCTCTGGAAATTTTCAAAGATCCAGCAATTCCATTCCTGGGTATCTGTTTGTGGCCCAGGAGGGCTGCTCAGCTCCTACTTCTTGCATCCTCCTCCTCCTCCCTATCCCCCCTTTCTTTCTCCCTCAGCCTCTGCCAGGTACTCATGGTGCCAGCCAGGTCTGACCCAACCAGAAAGAGAACAGGGCAGGAGGGGGTGGCCTGTTCATAGTATTCTCTTATGATTTTTTTTTTTTATCTGTGATATCAATTGTCATTTCTCCTCTTTCAATTCTTATTTTGTTCATTTGGGTCCTCTCTCTTTTCTTCTTGGCTGGCTAAAGGTTTTTCCATTTTTTTTATCTTCTCAAAAAAACAGCTCTTGGTTTTATTGATCTTTTCTACTGTTTTTTAATATTCATTTTATTTATTTCCTCTCTGATCTTTATTATTTCCTTCCTTCTTCTGACTTTGGGCTTTGTTTATTCTTCTTTTTCTAATTCTTTTAGGTGGTAGGTTAAGTTGTTTGAGATTTTTCTTGTTTCTTGAGGAAGGACTGTATCACTATGAACTTCCCTCTTATGCTTTTCCTGCATTCCATAGATTTTGTATAGTTGTGTTTTAATATTCATTTGTCTCAAGATATTTTCTGATTTCTTTGATTATATTGTTGACCTGTTGGTTTTTTAGTGGCATGTTGTTTCGTCTCCATATGTTTGTTCTTTTCCCATTTTTCTTTCTATAGTTGATTTCTAGTTTCATACCATTGTGGTTAGAAAAAATTAATTTGATATAATTTGTATTCTCTTAAATTTGTTGAGACTTGTTTTGTGACCAAGCATGTGATCTAACCTGGAGAACATTCCATGTGCACTTTAAAATAATGTGTATTTTGCTGTTTTTGGATGGAATGTCCTCTAGATATCTATTTTTTTCTTTTTCTTTTTTATTGAAGTACAGTTGATTTACAGCATTGTGTTAGTTTCAGGTATATAGCAGAGTGACAGATATATATATAGATATATATATATACACACACACACACACACACACACACACACACATATATTTATATTCTGTTTCAGATTCTTTTTCCTTATAGGTTATTAAAAATATTGACTATAGTTCCCTGTGCTAGGTCCTTGTTGGTTATCTGTTTTATATATAGTAGTGTGTATGTGTTACTTCCAGACTCTAATTTATCCTTCCCCCCTTCCCCTTTGGTAACCATAAGTTTGTTTTCTATGTCTGTGAGTCTATTTCTGTTTTGTAAATAAGTTCATTTGTATCATATTTTTAGATTCCACATATAAGCAATATTATATTTGTCTTTCTCTGTCTGACTTATTCACTTAACATGATAATCTCTAGGCCCATCCATGTGGCTGCAAATGACATTATTTCATTCTTTTTTATGGCTGATTAATATTCTATTTTGTATATAAATATACCACATCTTCTTTATCCTTTCCTCTGTCATTGGACATTTAGGTTGCTTCCATGTCTTGGCTATTATAAATAGTACTGCAGTGAACATTGGAGTTCAGGTATATCTTTTCGAATTATAGTTTTCTCCAGATATACGCCCAGGAGTGGAATCCCTGGATCATATGGCAGCTCAATTTTTAATTTTTGAGGGACCTCCATACTGTTCTCCATAATGTCTGTACCAATTTACATTCCCACCAACAGTATAGGAGGGCTCCTTTCCCCCACCCCCCACACCCTCTCCAGCATTTATTATTTGTAGACTTTTTGATGATGGCCATTCTGACCAGTGTGAGGTGATAGATGGTTCCTGTTTTTTAACCAATCACCTACTCTATGTCTTTTAATTGGAGCATTTAGTCCATTGACATTTAAAGTAATTATTGATAGCTATGTACTTACTGCCATTTTATTACTAGTTTTCTGGTTGTTTTGTAGTTCTTCTCTGTTCGTTTTTTCTTTTAGTTTCTTCCCTTGTGGTTTGATGATTTTCTTTAGCAGTATCCTTGTGTTCCTTTCTTTCTAGTTTTTGTGTATCTATTTTAGGTTTTTTATTTGTGGTTACCACAGGGTTCATATATATTGACTTATAACTATATCTACTCATTTTAAACTAGTAGTCATTTAAGTTCAGACACATTCTAAAATATCTACATTTTTTACTCCCTTCCCCCACATTTTGTGTTTTTGATATCATATTTTACATTTTCATGTTTATCCCTTCCATGTTTATTATAGTTGTATTTGCTTTTTAAATTTTTTGTCTTTTAATCTTCTTACTAGCTTATTTAAGTGGTTCATCAGCCTTTTTTATATATTTGCCTTTCCTTGTGGGATTTTTCCTTTCTTACAGATTTTTACTTCTTGTTGTAGCCTTTTCTTTTCCACTTAGAGAAGACCCTTGAACATTTCTGTTAGGGTAGGTTTAGTACTGATGAACACATTTAGTTTTGCTTGTCTGAGAAGTTCTTTGTCTACCTCCTTCAATGACAATATTGCTAGGTAGAGTATCCTAGGTTGCAAGTTTTTCCTTTTCATCATGTGGAATATATCATGCCACTCTGTTCTGGCCTGCAAAATTTATTCCAAAAAATCAGCTGATTGCCTTGTAGGGGTTCTCTTGTATATGACTCTTTGTTTTCTCTTGCTGCCTTCAGAATTCTCTATCTTTAATTTTTGCCATTTTAATTATGTTATATCTTGGTGTGCATCTGTTTGGGTTTATCTTGTTTCAGACCCTCTATGCTTCCTGTACCTGGATATCTGTTTCCTTTTTCAGGTTCAGGTTGTTTTCTGCCATAATTTAATCAAATACATTTTTTGACCCCTTTTTCTCTCTCTTCCACTTCTAGGACCCCTATGTTGGTACACTTGATTTTGTCCTAGAAGTCCCTTAAACTATTCTCATTTTTTCTCCCTTTTGCTGTTCTGATTGGGTGATTTCCATTATTCTATCTTCCAGAATAGAAGAATTCTATCTTCTGGTACATTTTTTGGTATCACCTCATCTGCTGTTAATTCCTTTTAGTGTCTTTTTCATTTCAGTTATTGTATTCTTCAGTTCTGACTGGTTCTTTTTTATATTTTCTAGTTCCTTGTTAAAAATTCTCACTGTGTTCATCTATTCTTCTCTCTAATTCAGTTAGCATTTTCATTAGTAATGCTTTGAACTCTTTATCTGGTAAATTTTTTATTTCTGTTTTATTACTTATTTTTTCAGGTTTTTTTTTCTTGTTCTTTCGATTAAAACAAATTCCTCTGTCTCCTCATTTTGCTTAACTTCCTCTGTCTCTATGAAATTAGGTGAAAACAGTTACCTATTGCAGTCTTGAAGGGGTGTCCTTGTGTGGGAGTTTCCCTATACAGTCTGTGTGTGCTCAATTGCTTTGGTGGGAGAGCAGGATCTGATATGAGGATGAGTCATGTTTTCCCCCAGCGTGTGCTGGCATCTGTCATCTTGTTAGGAGGGAAGGCTGGAGATGGAGGGGCTCAGGCAAGATCCAGGTGTGAGTCAGGGCTTCTCCTCTGCTCAGTGATCAGCACCACCCTATTGAGGGTGGGGGTAGGTCCCAAGTTGCTGGAGCAGAAGCCCTGAGGTTCAGGTCTGAGCTGGCTCCATTCCTTTTAAGTGTCTGCTTTCCCCAGTCCCAGCACTCGCATCCTTGTCCCAGCGGGGAGTAGTGCTGGAACAAGAGGGGCTGGCCCAGGCACTCACTGTGTGTCTGGGCACAAGCTATGTTGGCCTTAGCTACAGTCAGCAACCTAGACCGCTCCTGATGCTCTGCCAGTGTAAGCACCAGTAAGGGCTGCCCCTGCCCCACTTGGATGCCTCTCTGGGTCTGACCTACCTTCGTCCCTCACAACTGAGTTTTCTCCTTGGCCACTACAGCCCTCACCCTAGTGTGGATCTGTGCTGCAGATCCAGTGGGGCTGGTGCAGGCACTTGGCATGGGTCGGGGTGTGGGCTGTGGCAGCCCTAGGTGGAGACCTGGACCGCTTCTGATGCTCTGCCAGTGTAAGCACCAGTGATGGCTCCCACTGCCCCACTCAGACGCTGCTCCAGGTCTGAGCCGCCTCTGTGCCTCACAGCTGAGATCTCACCTCAGCCACAACAGCCCTCACCCCAGGGTGGAGCTGTGTCATGAAGCAAGTGGGGCTAGAGTTGGTGCTCAGCTCACACTGGGGCTTACACCAGCCTTGAGGGAAACTGGCCAGTGTCCCCTGCAGTTTCAGTCTGCCATCTCTGCCCTGTTTTGGGAGTAAGCAAGCATGTGTGCACTCTTCATGAGTAGAGTCCAGGCTTCCCACAGCCTTCCTGTTAGTCCCACTCACTGTCCTCCAACCAGCCAAGGGGACCTGTCTTCCCAGTGTCAAACCCCAGGGCTTGGGTGCCCAGTATGTACCTTTAACCACTTACTCCCCAGAGAGGATCTCTGCCCTGTAACCTCCCTGATCTTCTGAGTTCCCTCTCAGGGGCACAGGTCCTGATCTGATCTCTTCTCACCACTTCCTACCTGATATCATGTAGATCTTTCTTACAGCCTTAGTTTTTCAGGATTCTTTCTGCCAGTTTACAATTAGTTTTCAGTGAGAATCGCTCCACATGTAGATGTATTTTTGATGTGTTCATGGTGGGGGAGGTGAGTTCTGTATCCTTCTATTCTGCCATCTTGATATCTTCCCTAGGCAAATGTTTTTTAATCCCTTCATCATAAATCATGTTGAGACATCATTCTTTTTTGTTTGTTTGGGCTAAATACATCTGTGTGATTAGTTTTACTGTAACATAGTCTGCTTCAAAGCTGTTTACCAGAAAACTGAAAAATATTTTTAATTACTGGCTTCAAATGTGTTGTTTCTTTTTTCAATAGATTTATGAATTGCATTCAGAAGGCACCCTGCTTTCTGTAACATTGCCCTCTTAGATCCTGTTAGAGATATATTTTTATATACCCTTAGCTTTTTCTGTTCTCTCCTTGAACACCAGTGCTTTTCCCAACATCTTACCTTCATTTTCTTCTTTCTGTGCACTGCTTACACATATGCAGCAGCACACATTCATTTGGCTGGAAGAATGTGGAAATTTCAAGATTACTCTAACAGTGATCAAGTCCAGGCTCACTTTAATTTATATGCAAAATGAAAACATCTTTTCATTTGATAAGCTTCTCCCACCTTTGTTAACACACGATGCTCTTAGTACCATGTAAAAGGCCAGAATATGAAGACGCCCGTGTTTTTGAGTCATCGGTGGAAGGGCATTTTACTTTGTTCACAAGATTGTTTTATCCATTTGCTTAAATTGTTCTAAATCATACAGTAGAAAAAAGGACTGGAAATAAAAGAGCCAAGGTGTTAAAAAAAAAAAATAGCTAGTGACTTCAAATAGTAAAATTGAATTGATTGCTTTTAAATGCGTCACATAACAGTCCCCATTCGTCCCAGCACAGAAGCCATTAGAGAAGATATTGCCAGATTCTATACTATTTTGGCTGTTTCATTTTAAGCAATTGGAAAGTCATAAATGGGGGAAAGAACAGTTCAGTTTGGCCTGATAAATTTTAAGAGGGTCCGTGACTGTGACATCATCCTGATGTCCAAGTCTTGCATAAAGTGGTACTCAGTTTTCATGAATAAATGAATTTACATTTGTTTTAATGGGGGTTGGCTTTGTTTTCTGGGTTTTGATTCACTAGCAATGAAGCTAGGTCCTGAGAGAAATCGTCAATACCCATTTTAGCCCCAAGACTAGAGACATGGTATATGGAAAGTAATTTTGGAGAAGTAATTTATTCTTGCTATATTGGTAAGATATTTCTTTTCATCAATGATTTATTCAATTGTATTCTTATAATCATATAGCTATGTTTTTAAAATACAAACCTTTGCAAACATCTACGGATAATATTTGCAAGAAACTGGAAAATATGTCAACACCATTTCATATCCATGGTCTGCAATAATGATTTTTGTTCAATTTTGTCCCCATATCTTATGCCAACAAAGACTGATTTATAAAGCATCTAGAGTCAGATAATACTAAAGATAATTGCTATGCCTGGTTAGAGTTTAAGAGCAATTTCCTGAGGTACCACTTGTAAAAGTGAAAGAACATACATTGGAATGAGTGCTGGTCAACTATATAGTAAAAGAAAAATAAGGAATTGTTGCATACAGCCTGCTTTCCAATATTATTTTAAATAATAACTGCATTACGCCTGATGATCCTACAGAACCTTTAATAGTGTGATTTCACAAACTCTTTTTAAAACTTTCTAGGCACATAGAAAAATCAAATCAGTCATAGTCCAATTTCAAACAATTTATTTACAAATATGATCAGTGCTTTATCATCTAAAAGTGGGACTTATTAAAATATAAAGCAGGTTTGGATTTCTTCTGGAAGCCAAATGATATTTTTATTTTAAATAAGAAAAGAACCAGTAGCTATATTAACAAACATCTTATTAGATATAGGACATTTTATTTCATTTTATTTATTTTTTAAAAAATTAATTAATTAATTTTTGGCTGCATTGGGCCTTCATTGCTGCACGCAGGCTTTCTCTAGTTGTGGCGAGAGGGGGCTACTCTTCATTGTGGTGCACGGGCTTCTCATTGCAGTGGCTTCTCTTGTTGCGGAACACGGGCTCTAGGCGCGTGGGCTTCCGTAGTTGTGGCTTGTTGCGGGCTCTAGAGCGCAGGCTCAGTAGTTGTGGCGCACGGGCTTAGTTGCTCTGGGGCCTGTGGGATTTTCCCAGAGCGGGGCTGGAAACTGTGTCTCCTGCACTGGCAAGCGGATTCTTAACCACTGCGCCACCAGGGAAGTCCCAATATAGGACATTTTAAAACAACCTTGAAAACTGCAACATTTATGTTTTCATTTAAAGAAACCTATTAAATTTTAAAGAAAAATTAAGTTTGAAGATTTAACATATAATTAATTCAATTTTAAAATAGACTCATAGATTTGTTAAGGAATATCCGAACCTAAGAAAATTTTTAGCCTGAGCTAAACCAGCGATAGGGACATTTAATCTTGCCTTAGAAAGTATTATTAATTTGTGTTCACATTTTTTATATTCTGTAAACTTATCCCTGCCTTTAAAATGATGAGATTTGCTTCTTATGAATGTTGGCCAAACCAAATGTGGGACTGAGCAAACTTTTGGCAAATTAAAACAAAGACCAACTAACTAATTTAGGCTGTTGTTTGGGTTTTTAAAAAACTCCATTTCTTATCCATTTAGCTTTGACTTATTTACTTTGTATAAATTATCAGCTTCAGTTATTTGGTTTGGCAATCAGTGCACAGCTAGAGAAAAAGTGGAAAACAAGTTGTTTAAAGATAAATCTAGATTTAAAAAAAAAAACCTAGATATTTGATACAGAGGAGATTTTGTCATGATGATAGATGGGTTTTTCTAGCTTAAAGAAATAAAAAAGCAAAGAGCTTTTTCTTATCTAAATCTTTATTAGAAGAAAAAACAAATAGATTTAAAACAATGAGTAACAACAAATTTCATTAAATATTAAACAGTTTAGTTATCAAAGATATTTAGACAATATGTTCCTAATATTTCTGCACAGCAGAAGCATACTGACTATAGAGCTCAGACTGTCTTGTGCTCATATGAGTTCGTTTTTGGCATAAAAGAATATCCAAAGTCACATTTAAATATAATAGATAAACTGCTAGGAACTTACTATAGAGTCTCAAAGCTTTCACAAATTATCATTGTGTGATTGACATTCCCTTAGGGTGAATGTTTTATGGACTCTTTCTGTAACACTGAGTAACAAACTGAAATCATTTTCTTTAAAGTTAGTACTAATAAAATTATTTAAAATTGAATTAGAAATTATGTTCTTGTTCATATTAGCACAATAAAAAGTAACATGAATAAACTGATTATTTCATATCAAAAGTTAGAAAATGGAAATAACATACATAGAACGCTCATTGATGATAATAAACAATCATTTAAAATGGAGCTATTCAGTACATGACATCTGTGAGCACCCTTTCTAGGGGTAAAGTTTCCCTTTGTAATTTCTTCAAGTTTCCCTTTCCAATCTGTGTAAAACACTGAGAAATGTAGTCTTATACCTATTGTATTTTCAAATATCTATCATAGAAAAGATTACATTTTAAACTCACTTTTAGTAAAAAAACAAACCGAACAAGTGTCCTTTCAGGTTTTTTTCTTGCGTGTAGTACACATTCATGAATGTCCACTAGGCGCAAGGGAAATTGTTTATGCTGCAAAATGTAGTCTATATAGTGAGGATATCAAACATACTGAAATGACAAATGGTTTTCAACCAGTGAGCTAAGGAAAAAACAAATGCAAGAAGACTTGTTTTAATCACTAAACATTGCAGGATTCTTTTTTTTTTAAACAATGTGTGTAAACTTGCCCACAAAAGCTGGGTAATATTAAACAGCCAGTAAGGCACTTTGTCAGAGAGGACTAAGTCGTAAAGGCTGGATGATTGACAATTTGTTTAATAGGAAACAGTCTATACTTAGAGCAAAATCTGGAATGTGGCGCTCCTTTTACCGATTTATTGTCAAACAGGAGTGGGGAAAACTTTAAAATCTTCTGTTTTACTTTGTTTACCAATTTTCCCTGCAGAAGTCTTTTAGTTGTAATTTTAAAAATATATTAGGAGCTACCAATTTAAATAATGTATCATTTTTCAATCTAATATTTAAAACAATATTAACATATTCACTAGCATTTTCAAAACATCCTAGCCATTCTATTTAAAAATGAATTACAAAACAAAAGATCTTAGTATAAAAAATGTTCCGTGTTATTAACAATTCCCTTGCAACTTCTGATGGCTTCACGTATTACAGTATAAGCTTTGGTATAAAACATGCAAATAAAAGCCAACAAGGTCGTGAATACAGTGTTCCATACACAAAGCACTTATGAAACAAGTGTAGCACATACACAGCAGATGAGGGAAAGGTAACACCGCTGCAGGATGACCAGAGTTTGCACTTCTACTGCTTCTTAGTTTGTGCATTTTGCTCGTTCAAAATCTTCAGCAGAGATTGACTCATGTAATAGGGTCTTTCAGCAGAACCATCGTTTCTTTCTAAATCTTCCACTAGGAGGAAGAATGGCACAGGGTAAATATCAAAGCAAAACTGTAAGAGAAGTAACATCGCCATCTGCTGCATACTTGCTTTACAGCAGTTCAAAATGTTATTCTAAAAAACAGCATAGTTTGGCATCAACATTATTGTAAACATAACTATGAGAAAACAATCAGCCCTTGTTATTATATCAATAAGATATTATCTCATTCTGTGTACCAGGTCTGATTCTGCCAATAGCACGTGCCTCTCAGCTGCATGATTAAGGAAATAAGTTTTATCTTCTTTTAGAGAGCAAATGTAACTACACAAAAAAACAAGATGTATGAGGAATTTCTAAATTCACCTTCAAATTCCTAAAAAGTATGATGTATTCAACTTGCCTTCTAAGTTACCATATTAGTTCAAGATTGCTTTTGTTTTTCGAGCGACAATTTAGGTGGTACAGTTTTTTTTTTTTTAAAAGATTTGTAAATTTTCAATATATTTCAAATCTTTGAACCCAAAATTTTTAGAAGTATGGCTCTGTTTTTTCAGTTATTATCTTAATTTCTTTATAAGAAAGTGGCTTTTAAATTTTTCTCAACTCATTTTTCTCTATATTTCAATTATACAAAGAAGTAATTAATGAAAAATATTTTTCTAACTAGAATTAAGCACATAATATAGTTAAAACTTCTATACTTAGAGATTTTTAAAGAATATTTATTAAGACTATTGAACCAAACGACATTGCTTTTCCTATGATTTTGCAACCAAGGGTTATATTATTAAAATATAGCCAAGTTCAGAATGTATCTATCTCCATATAGTTCAGTGAATACTTTTACTGTGGAGAATTTTCTGGTCTAATCAGCAGATTTAAATGTTAAGCATTTAAAACATGGGCCCCCATCTAGTACCAAGGATCTAAAATACAGAAGTTATGATTGTTAGAATTCTCCAAATTAATCTCCTTTGTCTTTCTCAATTTTCTAACTCCTAGAACAGCCAGGCTTATAAGGAAAAAATAGGCCAAATGATTTCACACATGTTGATTTATATTTTATGCAAGTGATTTTCCAACTTTTATGTGTATCAGAATCACTAGAGAACTTTATAATAATTCACAAGCTGCCCCACACCCAAATACTTAGAATCTCTTGGGGTGGGGGGGGCACATGTATCAATATTTATAACAATTTCTCAGAGTGATTCTGATACGTACACAAAAAATTTAAAATTGTTTCATCATTATGAATTTTTCAACTACTCCTAAAAGGGGACTTATTCCTTATAATTTTTCAGTATTTAAGTTAGAGGTAACCATTTTACTAGATTTTTGTTGTGAACCCTGTATTACTGAATAATAAAATAATAACTATCTAGAAAGATAGGTTATCACTGTTCTCTGAATTATACTTCAAGGAGCATGAGAGTGAAGAAGGTATTAGCCAAGGTATGAAGCCAAATGACACTTTTGATTACAGTAATCTCAAGAAAGCAAGCCAAGAGCAAGACGGTGGCCATAGAAGGACCAATATTTTGAAAATCTCCCCTATTCATTAGCTTCTTGCTATTAAGCTGCTATGAAGTCAGTCTAAGTCTAGGTTCCCACACTTCAGGGTCATTAAGTAAATTACTATTTATATTTATAACAATAATAAATACATTTCTGACTCTCTTCTTGGATACATGGATCATATATCAGATCAAAATGTTAGATCAACATGTTCCTTTCTGTCAAGACATAAATAATCCTTATACACAAACTTAGTGTAAAAGCCAAAAGGATACTATTGATTCAATGGTCCTTTTGGGGTACATTGTTACACTGTTTGCCATGTCATATGCACTTGCACATAGGAGATGGATAGGCAAAGTACGTGAGTGTCTGATTCATGCTTTGCTACGCCAGAGCCTGGTTTGTTGCTCTGGCCAGCAAGGGTGGAGTATGAAAGTAACTCTCCTCCTAAACCCTTCAGGAAGAGATTTCCTAACCTACAGTATGCCTCTTGTAAAGGTACAAGATGAGGTACCTATGAAGGGCTAATATTTCCTTAGAGTAAAATCTGAAGTGTCTTTCTTATCTTTTCTCTTTCTTCACCGAAAGTTAAGCTAAAATTAAACTTTTTATAGAAAAAAGCCACATCATCTCTTTAATCTAGAAACTCATAACAGATATAATCACTCTTCTGAAACAGATCCATACCCATTTTCTATATGATGGGCATAGGAAAATAGGGATTTATCTCTATTTGGGTTACAGACAAATGGCATGAGTTATGTGGCCATCTCAGTTCTGCTCAGAATATTTTCATGGTGGCCAGAGGTTCATATTATTGGAAATGACATTCCAGAACTCAGATTCAACTTCACTATAGATATAATTTCACTAAAACAAAATGGCCTATGAAGGTTCCACAGTAATTTTTACCTAGTAATGCAGCCTATGGAACCTGTATAACATTAACGTCTATATGTTTGTTATGGTCTCGAATCACTTACTGAAATATACTTCCTAGGGAACCATTAATACAAGTTTAATCACAGTTTAGAATGTTGTCCACTAGCTTGAACAGTATAAATATAACCATAGCACCATATTTACAAATTTAGTACCATATGCTGGTTAACTATAAATCAATCTTTTTATGGCTAATTGATTACACATTTATAGTGCTTTCAAAAATTTCCTGAATACCCTTTACAAATATACATTTATAAAAAGAAAGGCTATCAAAATGCTGCAATGGGAAACAGCATGCCAAGTTATAAAAGTTTTGGAAACACTTTCAGCTATAGACTTTAAAAAAATGTGTGACATTTACACCTCGCTCTTCAGCTGGGACCACTATAAAGTATCCTAGTTCACAGAGGCTACTGTCATCAATTGCCTGATACCTCAGATGGTACCAAGTTCTCGCTTTTTAGGAATAAGCACTGAAATTTCACATTACTTAAAAGCATCATTTTCAAATACAAATGACCTAATTTACAAAACTTCTACTTAAAAATGAATGGCACTGTTTGGAGCTTTTCTACTCTTTCTGCTTCTGGGGAACTAGTTGCTTCTTGTTCAGAATTCCGTGCAGGGTAGGGGTTATGAAGTAGGGTTTTTCTGTAGATCCATCATTTCTTTCCAGATCTTCACCTGTATATGCAGCAGCCAAAGCAGGCAAAAGCAGCAACAGCAGCAGAACAATTATATGCATTTTTATAAATTGGAGAGTCGAACAGGGAAAAATCAGAGAAAGCAGTGTTAGAAAGTCAAATATAAGACAAATTAGTGCAGTTAAGTAGCTGATGCTGGTCAAAGTAAGAAGCTTCAACCTCTGCCAGGAAGCACTGAAACTTCCTAAATCCCACCCACTCCAAAGAGGTTTATTTTGATAGTTTAAAGGTTAATAAGATCTTTTATGTCCTTTCAAATGTGTTATCTTTAAATTCTAACGACTGTTCATTTCAGAGAGGTAAATTGCCACATCCTCTGAGATGAAGCTGAATAAAAAGTATGGTGTGATAAATGTAGAGAATAATTGAATTTCAGAGTTCAAAGTCTGTTTTAATGGTAATTCACACCCTCATGTTACAGATGAAGAAACTGAGACCCAGGGATGTAAAATGATTCTCCTGAAATTGAAAGCTCTGGGGCAACAGGATGAGGTGAGGACCCAGTCTCTTGACACCTACTTCAGTTCTCATCCTACTTAACTAAATGGTGTCCTGTCCTAAATCCTTGTAGTTTACCTCAGATTATATTCAAAAGCTAATACAGTGTTTGCTGACTTCTGTAATACATGAGTTTATATTCCTGCTTTGCTTAGGCTAATAATAAAATGATGGATATTCACTGAGCACACATCTGTTGGGTGATTGGGGACAAACATGAGAATGATGCTGAGAAGCAAGGAGAAGTTTGCATGGAATTAAATTTCCTGCAGATACATATAATTCACAGCTGATAATATCTATCTCAATAAATATATAAATGCAACTTGAAACTGTTTTGACTAGTATATTAAAAATATTATGCTATTTTAGCCTTTATTTATTATGAAATACAGGATAAGAAGTATCATATAAAACCATATAGCATAATCACAGATTTATGGAATAAATCTAAGTTATTTTTCATCATACTCTCTTAGGAATGGTTGGATTATTGGTTTATTAGATTTTTACATTAGATTTCACAGTGACTTTCCCCACATACAAAATGAAAAGCTAAGAAGGGAACATGATAGATGCTGAACATTTTTGTTCTTTTTTCCTTAATCATATTTCTATATCTTATATCACATATCATATGTTGTATATTTATATCATTATTACTTTTGAGGGATTGGTAGGAACTGTGGTATCAATCACATAATAATGAAAATAATCATCTACAACTATTGTTTTTTTCCCATCCTGGGACCAGAATTCTCATCGCCTTGTAATGTTGAAAGGATGCTATGTCTCTATAAATGAAGTGTTTGTTTGCAAATGGTTTGCATTTTTAAAATCACCAGTTTTCTGGCAGTCAAGAAAATAGGTATAAAGAGGTATATAGTTTTTAAAAAGGTACAGTTCCACACAATCATAATTTGCCTTAGAGTATCATTTAAGAAGAAAATTTTCCAAAGTTAGATGTTGCCCATAGTAACAGCTGCAGAGGGAAGAAAAATACAATTTGGCTTCTCTTGTTCTTTATTATCAAAGACAAGAACATCCAAAAAGAAACTATTCACATTCAACACACAATGTGTTAAATAAGGCTGAAATTATACCTGCTTTTCAAGAACTTGGCAATTAGTAATATAGATGAGTGGAAAACATTTCTTAGTGCTCAAATTTAAAATCTACTGTCAAAATTAAAATCTACAAGATTTGCCAAAGCTTCCAAAGATTGGAAACTGATAGGTTCTAAACATTTCCCAGGATGCATTTTGAGAAAACTTTTCAGTTACAAGAATCAGGAAGATCCCAGTGGGCTCTCCCAGTTTCATTCCCATGATTAGCATTTGAGATGAAAGGAGAGACCTCTGAACATTCAAGATCATCTCTTCTGTGTCTTAAGCTACCTTATTCCCATGCTCCTTCTTCCACCTCATACCTGAGCTGAAGTTTGTTCATGTGGTATTTTGTAGATGGCTTTTCCTGACAAACCACTGAAGCACTAGGAAAAGATTAAACATTCCAGTTCCATTTATAGCCAGAGGAAGAGCTAACTTGTACACAAAGTTCTCCTGATTAATTTGTCCAGTTATTGAAAATTGATTTGTTAAATGTTCAGAAAAAAAATCAAACCATTTTCTAGAAGGTTTTTTCCTTCAATATATCTCCCTAAAGTTAGTATCTTTAGGGAGATATATATATATATCCTCTCCTGACCCCAGCATGCAGTTGGTGCTGTGAGTTACACTAAAAAATAAACTGTTCATTTTATACAAGTAGATCACTCAGTAATGCCCTGTCATAGAATGTTTTCTCTGCTTCTCTTAAGAGCAATGTGCCAGAGAAATAATCTCTCAGGGGGTATTAGTTGTAGGGCTAACAAGTTCTGTTCTTTCACCTGTGACCCTACGTTATCTAGGTTGAAGGTAAGGACAGATCAAGCTCCTGATGGGCACTAGGTTCTCCAGGGCTTTTAAGATGAGGTGTTGGGGCTTCCCTGGTGGCGCAGTGGTTGAGAGTCTGCCTGCTGATGCAGGGGACACGGGTTCGTGCCCCAGCCCGGGAAGATCCCACATGCCGCGGAGCGGCTAGACCCGTGAGCCATGGCTGCTGAGCCTGCGTGTCTGGAGCCTGTGCTCCACAACGGCAGAGGCTACAACAGTGAGAGGCCCGTGTACCGCAAAAAAAAAAAGATGAGGTATTAATAGAAAACATATTCATTCTGCATACGTGAGGTGCACATGCCACATAGAAGCACAGTGAAGAAGTCAGTGATGAAAGCTCTATTGAAGTATTTTAACACTA
Organism: Orcinus orca; assembly: GCF_937001465.1. NCBI lineage: Eukaryota > Metazoa > Chordata > Mammalia > Artiodactyla > Delphinidae > Orcinus > Orcinus orca. The sequence continues at coordinate 147,419,681 of NC_064559.1, read as the reverse complement.
TGCGTCAGAGTTGATCTAGCCATTTCCTAAACATGCCTCTCTATGAATCCTATCTATTTGTCATCGTGTTACCCAGTGTGAATTGGCCCTATGTGTCTTTGAAACCATTGCCAGCTTGGCTTTATCAGAAGGTATAAAGGCTGTCCTCAGAGTCCCCAAAGCCCAGCCTCAAAGCCCAGTTATGTCTTCAGTTGTTAATAAAGCACAACAGAAGCCAATCATTATTATAAATTTGAAAACATTAAGAAATTAAAATAATTTCATGCTAACACCATGCCATGATGCCTGACCCTCCAGTGCTTTGCAAACTCCATCTCTGAGCCTTTAACGTTTACAAAGCATCTACTAGACAATGTCTCTTTCCAAATAAACTGTTTTGCAGTTTCAGCCAGGTCATAGCAAATCCACAAGCCAGCTAAAAGACTGGGTCTTAAACTTTTCATCTTTTGGTTATCCACCAGAGGGGGAAAACACATATACTGAAAACTTACAGAAGCAGATGAAAATTGTTTCAATACACATTGCATAGACGCTGAAGAATCCATGTGCAATTAGGTAAGATCCAATCATGACTGTCTGTAAATGAGCAGAGAAGAGAATGAAGATGCCATTAACTTGTCCAAAAGAACAATAATGCAGTTTTAAATAAAATCATGATGAGGACGCTTTGAAATACTCTGTGTTGGAAAAGATTTCAATATAGGAATGTACAAAATTCAGTGATAAAGTTTTTGAGTGCCTTTGTACTGGGATTTAAACAAAATGTACTAGTTTACCTGCCAATTTTCTTATCACTATCCCCAGTGCCTACCAAAAACATCCCAGATTTAGGATCCTGCACACTGAGGCAGTAAAGCATAGGAGTTAAGAGCATACACTGCCTAGGTTTAATCACAGCTCAGGCACTCACTCGACAAGTCACCTAACATCTCTGGGCTTCCTACATAAGATTGTTGGTGGGGAAGGGGAGAAAGTGAGTAATAATGGTATTTATGACACATGGATTGAGTGAGTTAATATACTGTAATAGATCTCTCAGGGCTCGCCCCAGGTCCTCTCCAGATGCCACATCTATCCCCTAGTTGTTGGGAATGTATGTAGGCTGCTGATGACTCAGCTGTTTTGCTCACTAGGAATTGCTCTTGCAGGGAACTGCCTCACCCAAGGTTACACCATCATTCAGAGGGCAACCCCTGGCCAACGGTTGCCTGATGCAGCATACAGAGGCCTAGTCCCTTTGTCAGAATTTCCTGTAATTATGTCTGAGGCTTCAGCTATAATTGCCGCATGGGTCAGCTTCTTCTTTTGCCTGGGCCTGTCTTCCTCACTTCCTTTCAAGTGTATCTCAGGAGAGCACTTCATAATAAGCCTTCTGCATGCAATCCTCTGTCTCAGGGGTTGCTTCCAAGGGACCCCAGCTCTAAAGCAGAATGAGGCTTGGCCTCAAAGTAAGACCAATCATGTTAGCTATCATTATTTCTCCTATTCCTTTTTGGTTTTTTATTTTGCCATTTCTCATAAATCAGAGTAAATGTTACCCAGACGCTATAGAATGAATTGTGTCCCCTCAAAATTCATATGTTGAAACCTAATCCCCAAAGTGATGGCATCTGGAGGTGGGGCCTTCAGGAAGTAATGAAGTCACAATGATGGAGCCCTTGTGAATGTGATTAGTGCGCTTATAAGAGAAGACAGGAGAGATGAAATCTCTCTCTACCATGTTAGGATACTGCAAGAAAGTATGCCTTTGCAAATTAGGAAGAAAGCTCTCACCAGGAACTGAATCTGTGGGCACCTTGATCTTGGACTTCTCAGTCTTCAGAACTGTGCGGAATAAATCCCTGTTGTTTAAGCCACCCAGTCTATGGTATTTTTGTTGTAGCAGCCCAAACTTACTAAAACATCAGCTCTTACCAGCAAAGGTACCCAGTAGTAATTTAAAGATGTTGGTCCTACTATAATCATTGGGAGTCTTTCTGTGAAGAGTAGAAAGGCCAGGACACCTAGAGTGAAAAGGCAGAACATGTATATTGTGCATTTGCAAAGGAACATAGCTTTTTGTAGTAAAGAAGTTTTTCTAAGCACATGTTAAACTTATTACTACTACTACTACTATTACTAATACTACTACTTACCTATACACCCAGCAACTAGAATCTTCCCCAGGATTAGTACAAAGTCTGTCACTCTATCCATAACTGCAACTCTGAGGATCAGAAAAAAGAAAGTATAATTTTGTGTTTAAATTATATTTGTTATCAGAAATTTATGAGAGTAAATAATTCATGAGTTCATTTTGATGTGTCTTTGCTGAAATTTTATTTGGCCTTTGTTAAATGCAAGAAGTGAAGTTAGAACCCAGGCATGATTTTCTGACTTATTTATAATGGAGTAAACAGAAGATGGCATTGTAAGGCTGTCAGGTGCTATTGGTGGTGTCAGCATTTCTCTCTCTAATTCGAGGACTGTGGATACCCTGAATCCTGAGGATGGCTGCACTGGTTCTCTGATTTTGTTCACTCAGACTCTGTCAATTTTGGGAGGGGGGAATAGTCAGAAACATGATGATAATGTTCATGTGGGGAATTTCTTGAGCATAGGGGATACTAAAAATGAATAAGTGCCAGTGGGTATAAAGGCATAGGTGGATGATGGGAGCAATAATTCTAAAACATATGAAGAAATTAATGGTGTGAAGGTGAAGATTTAAATCTATTAAAATAAAAGATAAGATTCATGTCTAATAAGACTACCAACATGTGAAGTATGGATGCTAAAGCTTCACCAAATCATCTACTGCCATGCTCAACCTGATTACTTACTTTAAAATATTTCTCATCAGCAGATTGAAAGCATCTCTCGCTGACCTGCAGAAGTTTTTGCCATATATTGCAATCTGAGGAAGACAGTTGATATTATTCTGGAGTCAGTAACGTAATTTAACAAGACCAACAGACAATCCAGTGACAGGAACATGAATTAATTCTGTCACCCACACAGTTATTCTCATTCCTTTTTCCAACAGTTGGGTTCATGGGAGGCTTGGGCAGTGTGTGTCCTCAACTCTGCACAACTCTCAGAGTCATTGACAATAAGGTATGTTTTGGTTGCTATTTGCCCTTAACTCCATGGGGATTAGACAGCTTCAAACAGGTAGGTCTTCGTCTCAAATCCCAGGACACAGCTTCTGTCTTTGGAGTGTTTTGGCCATGGTTTGTTGCTGAATGGGTTAAATGTTGTAGCGTTCACATTAAAAACTACTCTCAGGAAACCTAGTGCCTTCCAATACCCTTGCTTTATTGATTAAAAGGCTCAATACAATATTCTCACTGGAGGTATATTAATGACTCTTTGAATGTCCATAACTATTTGAATCACCCATGCAGACCCTATATCGCTGTGATAATATGCAAGTGTTATAAGGTTGTAGCTGCTAAATTTTAGAATAATATTTTTGGATCCCCTATTTAAAAAGAAATCTCTTTAGAAGCCTCCATATTCCCATAGGAAATAAGTAACAAATTCAGCTATGCATTATCAGTTCCCACACATTTCAAAATAAGAATCATAAAAAGAAATAGACCCTTCCTTAAAAATATGTAAATCCCAGAATTAGAAGAATATTTTCTTTTCACAGTGAAACATAGACTAGGTAAGCTTTCCTCCCACTAAACTATGTCAAATACAAACAAAATCATTTTCAATCTAGCACATTTTTATACTTCTAAGGTAAATAATATTTTCCCTCTCCGAAAAGGTATTGAAGGTAATAATGAACTACAGTTAAGTTACTGTCTCAACTAGGAAAACATAGCCCTGAATGATGCATTGGATTCACAAATTCTTATAACAACATGGTGATAAATTCAACTGCTTGATGCACAAGTGCTTTAGAGATGGAAATGTAGACATGGGGTTTGGGTTTGCAAAGAAGCAGTTTAGTAAATAAAAATAAGCTACTTACCATAACATAGGCATTTCTGTTCAAAAACTTTACTGCTTTTTCTAAACACCAGAAACAGCATCTCAGGCAGCATTTTAGGAATTTAGAAATGTTGTTCTGGGCCTCTATGAGAAGGAGATATTTAAACCTATTAATGATTTGCAAACTCTAGGAATCAAAAAAATATAGTAAAATTTTAAGTGTGCTTTAAAACTTTTTTAATTGCAGTGAAATATACATAAGATTTACCATTTTAACCATTTTTAAGTGTACAATTCAGTAGCATTTAGTACATTCACGATTTTGTGAAATTACCATCACTATCAATTTCCAGAACTTTTCATCATCTCATATAGAAACTCTGTACCCATTAAACAATAGCTCCTCATTCTCCCTTTCTCCCAGTCCCTGGTAACCTCTGTCATACTTCTGTCTGTATGAATTTGCCTCTTCTAGGTACCTCGTATAAGTAGAATCATACAATATTTGTCCTTTTGTGTCTTGCTTATTTCACTTAGCATTCAATTGTCAAGATTCATTATTCCATTTACTTTTAGAGCTGAATAACATTTCATTGTATGTATATGTCACATTTTGCTTATTCCTTTATCTGTTAATGGAAATTTGGGTTGTTTCTACCTTCTGGCTATTGCAAATAATGCTCCTATGAACACTGGTGTGCAAGTATTTGTTTGAGTCCCTGCTTTCAATTATTTTGAGTATATATGTAGAAGTGGAAGTGCTGGCTCATATGGCAATCAAATTTTTGACTTTTAAAGGAATCACCATACTGTTTTCCACAGTGGCAAATCAGTGGTGATTTTACATTCCCACCAGCAATGCACAGGTGTTCCAATTTATCCTCACCCTACCAAAATTTGTTATTTTTCATTTTTTGATACTAGACATTCTAATGGGTATGAATTGGTACCTCACTATGGTTTTGATTTGCATTTCCCTATTGACTAATATTGAAGATCTCTTCATGTGTTCATTTACCATTTATATATGTTCTTTAGAGCAATGTATATGAAATCCTTTGCAGGAGGGACAAAGATGGTGTCATAGGAGGCTCTTGAACTTCCCTCCTCCCCCAGATGCACTGAATGTACAGCTACACATGGAGGAATTTCCTCTGAGAGAAATCCAGAAACAAGCTGAGTGACTCCTACACATCAGGCAACTATGAAAATCCCACGTTGAAATGGTAGGAAAGGCTGAAACACACTCGCCATAAACTCTACCCCTGGTACAACACCATGCAATCAGGACAATACCCCCAACTCTCAGCTTCTCCCTGAGGAGTGAAGGGTTTGGGCAGCACATCAAGGATTCCAACTTTTAAGGCTCCCACCCAAGAGACAGACCCCGCAAAACACTTAGCTCTGATAGCCAAAGGGGCTTGTTTCTACAAGTTCTACAGGACTATAAAAAACAAAGAAGCAGTTCTTAACAGGCACATATGCTAGCAATCACTATACCCCCAGGCTTAGCAAAGAGGGAGCAGGCAAAAACGCCCATTTTCCAGTCTCTTCCTGGGAGGGGATTGACTGTGCACTTTACAACCTTGTGCCTAAAATTCCAGCTTCTAGTTTGCACACTCTTGGAGCTAGCTGTGGTCCTCCATGGACCCAGGGGGAGCAGGTCACCAACATCTCTTTGGAAGGAGCTTATACACCTGTGTGGTGCCCCAGTTTCTGCAGCTGCTGCCCGAGTCATGGTCTCCCCTTTGTGTGGCTCTAATAGGGCTTGCACAAATGAGTCTCACAGGACTGTAGAAAACAAAGAATCCATTTTTAAATGGTAAAGGAATGCCCTACCACCACCACCACGACCATGGCTATACATCCTGGCTCAGTGCAGAGGGTGCAGGCAAAAGCCACCTCCTAGTTTCTCCCTGAAAGGATAATCTACATACTTTCCCAGCTGCTGCCTAAGGGTTTAGCATCTAATCAACCGGCATCTAGGTTCTGACTGTGATCCTCCACTTTGGGACCCTGACAGGTCTAGGTACACCTTCAATTACTAAGAGCCACTAAACTAACTATGGTGACTAGGACAATCACAAAGATTTGAGAGAATCAGAAGGTTCGGCTGGGCTGATTAATGAAGCTCATCTCCTACATGAGACTACTCTGTCAAGTTGGGAAAGATGGCTGTTTTATCTAATGCACAGAAAGCAATACAGAGAGTCAAGAAAAAAAAAGAGAAGGAGAAACAAGGGAATACTTTCCAAATAAAAAAAACAAAATATATTTCCAGAAACTGATATTTCTGAAACAGAGATAAGTGATTTAACTAGTAAAGAATTCAAAATAATGGTCATAAAGATGCTTACCATGGTCAAGGAGAAATGCATGAACAAAATGAGAATTCAATTAAGAGATAGAAGATATCCCAAAAAAAAAAATCAAACAGAATTTATAGAGCTGAAGAATACAATTGAACTGAAAAATTCAATAGGGGGATTCATAGCAGATTAGATCTAGTGAAAGAAAGGATTGATGGACTCCCTCTTGCGAGAGCACCAAGATCACAACTAACTGCTGAACAAGCATTGACAGGAAGACACTGGTGGAACTCACCAAAAAAGATACCCCACATCCGAAGAAAAAGGAGAAGCCACAATGAGACAGTAGGAGGGGCACAATCACAATGAAATCAAATCCCATAACTGATGGGTGGGTGACTCACAAACTGGAGAACACTTATACCACAGAAGTCCACCCACTGGAGTGAAGGTTCTGAGCCCCACGTCAGGCTTCCCAACCTGGGGTCTGGCAATGGGAGGAGGAATTCCTAGAGAATCAGACTTTGAAGGCTAGCAGGATTTGACTGCAGGACTTTGACAGGATGGGGGAAACAGAGACTCCACTCTTGGAGGGCACACACAAAGTAGTGTGTGCATCGGGACCCAGAGGAAGGAGCAGTGACCCCATAGGAGACTGACCCAGACCTACCTGCTAGCACTGGAGGGTCTCCTGCAGAGGTGGAAGGTGACTGTGGCTTACTGTGGGGACAAGGACACTGGCAGCAGAAGTTCTGGGAAGTACTCCTTGGCGTGAGCCCTCGCAGAGTCCGCCATTAGCCCCACCAAAGAGCATGGGTAGGCTCCAGTGTTGGGTCACCTCAGGCCAAACAACCAACACGGGGGGAACCCAGCCCCACCCATCAGCAGACAAGTAGATTAAAGTTTTGCTGAGCTCTGCCCACCAGAGCAACAGCCAGCTCTACCCACCACCAGTCCCTCCCATCAAGAAACTTGCATAAGCATCTTAGATAGTCTCATCCACCAGAGGGCAGACAGCAGAAGCAAGAAGAACTACAATCCTGCAGCCTGTGGAACAAAAACCACATCCACAGAAAGATAAGACAAGATGAAAAGGCAGAGGACTATGTATCAGACGAAGGAACAAGATAAAACCCCAGAAAAACAACTAAATGAAGTGGAGATAGGCAATCTTCCAGAAAAAAGAATTCAGAATAATGAGAGTGAAGATGATCCAGGACATTGGAAAAAGACTGGAGGCAAAGATCAAGAAGATGCAAGAAATGTTTAACAAAGACCTAGAAGAATTAAAGAACAAACAAACAGAGATGAACAATACAATAACTGAAATGAAAACTACACTAGAAGGAATCAATAGCAGAATAACTGAGGCAGAAGAATGGGTAAGTGACCTGGAAGACAGAATGCTGGAATTCACTGCTGCAGAACACAATAAAGAAAAAAGAATGAAAAGAAATGAAGACAGCCTAAGAGACCTCTGGGACAACATTAAACGCAACAACATTCGCATTATAGGGGTCCCAGAAAGAGAAGAGAGAAAGGACCCGAGAAAATATTTGAAGAGATTATAGTCGAAAATTTCCCTAACATGGGAAAGGAAATAGCCACCCAAGTCCAGGAAGTGCAGAGAGACCCATACAAGATAAACCCAAGGAGAAACACGCCAAGACAAATAGTAATCCAATTGGCAAAAATTAAAGACAAAGAAAAATTATTGAAAGCAGCAAGGGAAAAATGACAAATAACATACAAGGGAACTCCCATAAGGTTAACAGCTTATTTCTAGCAGAAACTCTACAAGCCAGAAGGGAGTGGCATGACATATTTAAAGTGATGAAAGGGAAGAACCTACAACCAAGATTACTCTACCCAGCAAGGATCTCATTCAGATTCGATGGAGAAATCAAAAGCTTTACAGACAAGCAAAAGCTAACAGAATTCAGCACCACCAAACCAGCTCTACAACAAATGCTAAAGGAACTTCTCAAAGTGGGAAACACAAGAAAAGAAAAGGACCTACAAAAACAAACCTGAAACAATTAAGAAAATGGTAATAGGAACATACATATCAATAACTACCTTAAAGGTGAATGGATTAAATGCTCCAACCAAAAGACACAGGCTGGCTGAATGGATCCAAATCAAGACCCATATATATGCTGTCTACAAGAGACCCAATTCAGACCTAGGGACACATAAAGACTGAAAATGAGGGGATGGAAAAAGATATTCCATGCAAATGGAAATCAAAAGAAAGCTGGAGTAGCAATACTCATATCAGATAAAATGGACTTTAAAATAAAGAATGTTACAAGAGACAAGGAAGGACACGACATAATGATCAAGGGATCAATCCAAGAAGAAGAAATAACAATTATAAATATATATGCACCCAACATAGGAGCACCTCCATACATAAGGCAACTGCTAACAGTTCTAAAAGAGGAAATCGACAGTAACACAATAATAGTGGGGGACTTTAACACTTCACTTACACCAATGGACAGATCATCCAAACCGAAAATTAATAAGGAAACACAAGCTTTAAATGACACAATAGACCAGATAGATTTAAATGATATCTATAGGACATTCCATCCAAAAAAGCAGATTACACTTTCTTCTCAAGTGTGCATGGAACATTCTCCAGGATAGATCACATCTTGGGTCACAAGTCAAGCCTCAGTAAATTTAAGAAAATTGAAATCATATCAAGCATCTTTTCTGACCACAATGCTATGAGATAAGAAATCAATTACAGGGAAAATAACGTAAAAAACATAAACACATGGAGGCTAAACAATACATCACTAAATAACCAAGAGATCACTGAAGAAATCAAAGAGGAAATCAAAAAATACCTAGAGACAAATGACGATGAAAACACGATGATCCAAAACCTATGGGATGCAGCAAGAGCAGTTGTAAGAGGGAAGTTTAGAGCAATACAATCCTACTTCAAGAAACAACAAACATCTCAAGTAAACAATCTAACCTTACACCTAAAGGAAGTAGAAAAAGAAGAACAAACAACACCCAAAGTTAGAAGAAGGAAAGAAATCATCAAGATCAGAGCAGAAATAAATTAAATAGAAACAAAGAAAACAATAGCAAAGATCAATAAAACTAAAAGGTGGTTCTTTGAGAAGATAAACAAAACTAATAAACCATTAGCCAGACTCATCAAGGAAAGGAGGGAGAGGACTCAAATCAATAAAATTAGAAATGAAAAAGGAGAAGTTACAACAGACCCTGCAGTAATACAAAGCACCCTAAGAGACTACTACAAGCAACTCTATGCCAATAAAATGGACAACCTGGAAGAAATGGACAAATCCTTAGAAAGGTATAACCTTCCAAGACTAAACCAGGAAGAAATACAAAATATGAACAGACCAATCTCAAGTAATGAAATTGAAACTGTGATTAAAGATCTTCCAACAAACAAATGTCTAGGACCAGATGGCTTCACAGGTGAATTCTATCAAACATTTAGAGACGAGCTAACACCCATCCTTCTCAAACTCTTCCAAAAAACTGCAGAGAAAGGAATACTCCCAAACCCATTCTATGACGCCACCATCACCCTGATACCAAAACCACAAAAAGATAATACAAAAAAAGAAAATTATAGACCAATATCACTGATGAATATAGATGCAAAAATCCTCAACAGAATACTAGCAAACAGAATCCAACAACACATTAAAAGGATCATACACCATGATCAAGTGGGATTTATCCCAGGGAGGCAAGGATTCTTCAGTATATGCAAACCAATCAATGTGATACACCATATTAACAAATTGAAGAAGAAAACCCATATGATCATCTCAATAGATGCAGAAAAAGCTTTTGACAAAATTCAACACCCATTTAGATAAAAACGCTCCAGAAAGTGGGCATAGAGGGAACCTACCTCAATATAATAAAGGCCATATATGACAAATCCACAGCAAACATCATTCTCAATGGTGAAAAACTGAAAGCATTTTCTTTAAGATCAGAAACACGACAAGGATGTCCAATCTCACCACTATTATTCCAACATAGTTTTGGAAGTCCTAGCCATGGCAATCAGAGAAGAAAAAGAAATAAAAGGAATACAAATTGGAAAAGAAGAAGTAAAACTGTCACTGTTTGCAGATGACATGATACTATACATAGAGAATCCTAAAGATACCACCAGAAAACTACTAGAGTTAATCAATGAATTTGGTAAAGTTGCAGGATACAAAATTAATGCACAGAAATTTCTTGCATTCCTATACACTAATGATAAAAAATCTGAAAGAGAAATTAAGGAAACATTCCCATTTACCATTGCAACAAAAAGAATAAAATACCTAGGAATAAACCTACTTAGGGAGACAAAAGTCCTGTATGCAGAAAACTATAAAACAATGATGAAAGAAATTAAAGATGATACAAACAGATGGAGAGAGATACCATTTTCTTGGATTGAAAGAATCAATATTGTCAAAATGACTCTACTACCCAAAGCAATCTACAGATTCAATGCAATCCCTATCAAATTACCAATGGCATTTTTTACAGAACTAGAACAAAAAATCTTAAAATATGTATGGAGACACAAAAGACCCCAAATAGCCAAAGCGGTCTTGAGGGAAAAGAACGGAGCTGGAGCAATCAGACTCTCTGACTTCAGACTATACTACAAAGTTACAGTAATCAAGACAATATGGTACTGGCACCAAAACAGAAATATAGGTCAATGGAACAGGATAGAAAACCCAGAGATAAACCCATGCACCTATGGTCAACTAATCTATGACAAAGGAGGCAAGGATATACAATGGAGAAAAGACAGTCTCTTCAATAAGTGGTGCTAGGAAAACTGGACAGCTGCATGTAAAAGAATGAAATTAGAACACTTCCTAACACCATACACAAAAATAAACTCAAAATGGATTAGGGACCTAAATGTAAAATCAGACACTATAAAATTCTTAGAGGAAAACATAGGAAGAACACTCTTTGACATAAATCACAGCAAGATCTTTTTTGATCCACCTCCTAGAGTAATGGAAATATAAACAAAAATAAACAAATAGGACCTAAGGAAACTTAAAAAGCTTTTGCACAGCAAAGGAAACTACAAACAAGGTGGAAAGACAATCCTCAGAATGGGAGAAAGTATTTGCAAACGAATCAATGGACAAAGGATTAATCTCCAAAATATATAAAGAGCTCATGCATCTCAGTATTAAAAAAACAAATGACCCAATCCAAAAATGGGCAGAAGACCTAAATAGACATTTCTCCAAAGAAGACATACAGATGGCCAGGAAGCACGTGAAAAGCCGCTCAACATCACTAATTATTAGAGAAATGCAAATCAAAACTACAGTGAGGTATCACCTCACACCAGTGAGAATGGGCATCATCTGAAAATCTACAAACAACAAATGCTGGAGAGGGTGTGGAGAAAAGGGAACCCTCTTGCACTGTTGGTGGGAATGTAAATTGACACAGCCACTATGGAGAACAGTATGGAGGTTCCTTAAAAAACTAAAAACAGAATTACCATATGACCCAGCAATCCCACTACTGGACATATACCCAGAGAAAACCATAATTCAAAAAGACACATGCATCCCAATGTTCATTGCAGCACTATTTACAATAGCCAGGACGTGGAAGCAATCTAAATGCCCATCTACAGATGAATGGATAAAGAAGATATGGCATATGTATACAATGGAATATTACTTAGCCATAAAAAGGTACGAAATTGGGTCATTTCTAGAGACATGGATGGATATAGACTGTCATACAGAGTGAAGTAAGTCAGAAAGAGAAAAACAAATATCGTATGTTAATGCATGTATGTGGAACCTAGAAAAATGGTACAGATGAACCAGTTTGCAGGGCAGAAATTAAGACACAGATGTAAAGAACAAACGTATGGACACTACGTGAGGAAAGTGGTGGGGGTGGGTAGTGGTGTGATGAATTGGGAGATTGGGATTGACATATATACACTAATATGTATAAAATGGATAACTAATAAGATCCTGCTGTATAAAAAAATAAAAGAAAATTCAAAAAGAAAGAAAGGATTGATGAATTCAAAGACAAGGCAGTGGGATTCATCCAATTAGAGGAAGAAAAATTAAAAAGAATGTACTTTTTACATGTTACAGAGGTCCCAGGAAAAGAAAGAGAAAGGGGCTGAAAATCTATTCAAAGAAATAATGATTGAAAACTTCCCTAACCTGGAAAATCAAAGAGACATCCAGATCCAGAAAGCTCAAAGAATATCAATGTAAAGAGATCCATACTGACTCACATAAAATTAATTTTCAAAAGTTAAAAGGTGGGTAAATGCAGCAGGAGAAAAGCAACTTCTTATATACAAGGGAATCCCCATAATACTATAAGCATATTTTTCAGCAGAAAATTTGCATGCCAGAATGAGGTAGAATGATATGTTAAAAGTGTTGAAAGAAAAATCTGCTGACCAAGAAACTCTATCTATGTGGCAAAGTTGTCCTTCAGAATTGAAGGAGAGGTAAAAGTTTTCTAGACAAACAGAAGCTAAAAGTTTATCACCAGTAGAGCAGCCTTACAAGAAATGTTAAAGGGATATCTTTAAGCTGAAACAAAAGGATTCTTATTAGTAACATAAAAATATATGAAAGTATAAAACTCACAGTAAAGGTAAATATACACTTAAATTCAAAATACTCTAAAATTGTAATGGTGGTAGGTAAATAACTTAGAACTACAGTATAAAGGTTAAAGACAAAGTATTAAAAAGAACTATAATTACATAACTTGTTAATGGATACACAATATAAAAAGATGTAAACTGTGATATCAAAAACATTGTAGTGGGTTTCCCTGGTGGCGCAGTGGTTGAGAGTCCACCTGCCGATGCAGGGGACATGGGTTCGTGCCCCGGTCCGGGAAGATCCTGCATGCTGCGGAGCAGCTAGGCCCGTGAGCCATGGCCACTAAGCCTGCACGTCCGGAGGCTGTGCTCCACAATGGGAGAGGCCCACGTACCGCAAAAAAAAACCAAACAACATTGTAGTATAAAATGTGTGTTTGAGTATAAAACATAGAGCTTTTGTATGCATTTGTAGTTGTTATCAGCTTAAAACACATTGTTATAAGTATAAAATATTTTATGTAAGCCTCATGATAACCACAAAGCAAAAACCTATAGTAGATACAAGAAAGGAATCAAAACATACCACTACAGAAAATCATCAAATCACAAAGGAAGAGAGGAAGAGAGAAACAAAAACTATAAAAACAGCCAGAAAATAGTTAACAAGATAGAAACAGTAAGTCCATAGCTATCAATAATTACAATTAATTGTAAATGGACTAAATTCTCCAATCAAAAGATATAGAGGGACTGAAAGAAATTTTTTAAAAAAGACTCAAATATATGCTACCTACAAGAGTCTCACTTCACCTTTAAAGACATACTTAGACTGAAAGTAAAGGATTAGAAAAAGATTTTGCAGGCAAATGGAAACCAAAAGAAATCAGGTGTACCTATGCTTATATTAGTCAAAATAGACTTTAAGCCAAAAGCTGAAACAATACACAAAGGTCATTATACAATGAAAAAAGTGTCTATTCATCAAGGGGATATAAAAATTATAAATATTTATGCACCCAATATTGGAGCACCTAAATATATAAAGCAAATATAAACAGATATGAAGGAAGAAATAAATAGCAATATAATAATAGTAGGGAATTTCAAATTTTCACTTTCAACAATGGATAGATCACCCAGACAGAAAAGCACTGGACTTAACTACACATTAGACTAGAAGGACTTAACAGACATTTACAGTACATTCCATCCAACCACAGCAGAGTACACATTCTTCTCAAGTACACATGGGACATTCTCCAGGATAGATCATATGTTAGGTCACAAAAAAAGTTTAATAAATGTAAGAAGTGTGAAATAATGTCAAGCATCTTTTCCAAACACAGTGGTATGAAACTAGATATCAATTACAAGAAGAAAACTGGAAAATTCAACGTGTGGAGATTAAACAACATGCTACTGAACAACCAACAGGTCAAAGTATAAATCAAAAGGGAAATCAAAGAGTACCTTGAGACTAAAGAAAATGCAAACACAACATACCAAAATGTATGGAATGTAGCAAAGCAGTCCTAAGAGGGAAGTCCATAGTAATAAACATCTAAGTTAAGAAGAAAGAAAGATCTCAAACAACCTAACTTTTCACCTCAAGGAATTAGAAAGAAAAAAACAAAAAAGAAGAAACTATGTACAAAGATAATAGAAGGATGGAAATAGTAAAGATCAGAGTGGAAATAAATGAAATAGAGACTTAAAAATAGGAAAGGTAAGTGAAACTACCAGCTGTTTTTTTGAAACATAAAATTGACAAACCTTTCACTAGACTAACTGAGAGAAAATGAGAGAAGACTTAAATTCAGAAATGAAAGAGGGGACATTACAACTGATACCACACAAATACGAAGGATCATAAGAGATGCTAGGAACAATCTTACACCAACAAATGGGACTACCTAGAAGAAATGGAGGAATTCCTAGAAACACAGAACCTACCAAACTGAATCATGAAGAAATAGAAAATCTGAACAGATCAATTACTAGTAAAGATTTTGAATCAGTAATCAAAAACCTCCCAACGAAGAAAAGTCCAGGATCAAATGGCTTCACTTGTGAAATTGTACCAAACATTTGAAGAAGAATTAATACAAATTCTTCTCAAACTCTTTCAAATAATAGAAATGGAGAGAACACTTCCAAACACATTTTATGAGGCCAGCATGACCCTGATACCAAAGCCAGACAAGGCCACTGCAAGAAAAGAAAATTACAGGCCAATATCCTTGATGAACATAAATGCAAAAATCCTCAGCAAAATATTAGCAAATTGAATTCAATACTAGATTAAAAGAATCATATACCAAGATGAAGTAGGATTTATTCCAGGGATGCAAGTATGATTTAAGATATGCAAATCAATAAATGTGATGCTCCACATTAACAAAATGAAGGAGGAAATCATGATTATCTCAATAGATGCAGAAAAATTACTTGACAAAATTCAACCTCCTTTAGTAATAAAAACTCTCAATAAACTGGTTATAGAAGGCCTCAACGTAATCAAGACCATATGTGACAAGCCCACAGCTAACATCATATTCATTGGTGAAAAGCCAAAAGCTTTTCCTCTAAGATTAGGAACAACACAAGGATGCCTACTCTTGCCACTTTTTTCTTTTCTCTTTCTTTTCTTTTCTTTTTTTTTTTTTTTTTTGCCACTTTTTTTCAACTTGGTACCTGGAAGTCCTAGCCAGAGCAATTAGACAAGTAAAAGAAATAAAAGGTATCCAAATCAGAAAGCAAGAAGTAAGACTGTCTCTGTTTGCAGATCACATGATATTATATATAGAAAACCCTATAGTGTCCACCAAAAAAATATTTAAGCTAATACATGAAATCAGTAAAGTTTCAGGAAATAAAATCAATATACAAAAATCAGTTGCCTTTCTATACACCAACAACTAACTATTGGAAAGAGAAATCAAGAGTAAAATTTCATTTACAACTGCATGAAAACAATAAAATACCTAGCAATAAATTTAAATGAGGAGGAGAATTATTGGGTTGACCAAGAGTTTGTTCTGGTTTTGCCATGTTATGGAAAAACCGAAATGAACTTTTTCGCCAACCCAGTATTTGTGCATTGGAAACTGTGAGCTGTAGACAAAAGAAATTGAAGAAACAAATAAGTGGCAAATATTCCATGTTCATGGATTGGAAGAATTAATATTGTTAAAATGTTCGTACTACCCAAAGTGATCTACAAATTTCATGCAATCCCTATCAAAATTTCAATGCCATTTTTCACAGAAATAAAAAAAACAATCCTAAAATTTGCATGAAACCACAAAAGGGCCAAATAACCAAAGCAATCAAGAAAGAATAACAAAGCTAAAGGCATTACACTTCCTGATTTCAAACTCTATTACAAAGCTATAGTAATAAAACAGTATGGTATCAGTATGAAAATAGACACATAGATGAATGGAAGAGAATAGAGAGCCCAGAAATAACCCATGCAATATGGTTAATTAATTTTTGACAAAGGAGTCAAGAATATATAATGGGGAAAGGATATTCTCTTTAATAAATGGTGCTGGGAAAACTAGACATCTACATGCAAAAGAGTGAAATTGGACCTTTATCTTACACCATACACAATAATCAACTCAAAATGGATTAAAGACTTGAAAGTAAAACCTGAAACCTAGAAGATTTTATAGTTGTAAGCTCCTTGACATTGGTCTTGGCAATGATTTTTTGGATTTCACACCAAAAGCAAAGGCAACAAAAGCAAAAATAAACAAGTGAGACTACATCAAACTAAAAAGCTTCTGCACAGCAAAGGAAACCATCAACAAATGAAAAAGCGACCTACTGAATGGGAGAAAATATTTGCAAACCACATATGTAATAAGGAGTTAATATCCAAAATATACAAGGAATTTATAGAACTCAACAGCAAAAAACACACAAATAACCCAATAAAAAATGGGCAAAGAACCTGAATAGACATTGTTTCAAAGAAGACATAAAAATGGCCAATAGGTGCATGAAAAGTGCTCAACATTGTTATCAGAGATATGCAAATCAAAACCTCAGTGAGATATCACCTCATACCTGTTAGGATATCTCTTATCAAAAAGACAAGAGATAACAAGTGTTGGTAAGGATGAAGAGAAAAGGGAACCCTTGTACACTGTTGGTAGGAATGTGAATTGATTACTCCATTGTGGAAAACAGTACGGAAATTAAAACAGTACTCAAGAAATTAAAAATAGAACTACTATATGATCCAGTGATTCTAATTCTGTATATATAATTGGAGGAAACAAAATCACTATCTTGAAGAGATATTTGTACTCCAATGTTCACTGCAGCATTATTTACAGTATCTAATGTATGGAAACAACTTAAGTGTCATTAAATGGATCAATGGATAAATTACGTTTTATATACAAAATGGAATATTATTCAGCCTTAAAAAGAAAGAAATCCTGCTTTTGCAGTAACATGGATGAACCTGAAGGGCATTATGCTAAGTGAAATAAGCCACACAAAAACAAATATGCATGGTATTGCTTATATGTAGGGAAAAAATGTTGAATGCCTGTAAATAGAAGAGAATGGTGGTTGCCATATGCTGGGAGTGGGAGAAATTGGGAGAGGCTGGTAAAAGGGTACAAACTTTCAGTTATAAGATGACTAAGGTATTAGGATCTAATGTAGAACATGGTGAGTATAGTTGAGTATACTGTATTGTATAATTGAAATTTGCTAAGAGAGTAGAACTTAAGCATTCACACCAAAAAAGGAAAAAAAAAAGAAGTATATGAGGTGGACAGGTGTGTCCCACCTTAAATGTGGGAATCCTTTCACAATGTATATGTGTATTAAATCATCATGTTGTACACTTTAAAAATATTACAATTTTATTTGTCAATTATACCTCAATAAAGCTGAAAAAAATTTACTTAATTTAAAAAATCCTTTGTCCATGTTGAAATAGGTTGTTTGTTTATTGTTGAGTTGTAGGAGTTATTTATATATTCTAAATATTAGTTGCTTATCTGATATATGACTTGCAAATATCTCCTCCCATTCTGTGGGTTGTCTTTTCACTCTCTTGATAGTGTCCTTTGATGCACAGACTTTTTTTTTTTTGATGAATTCTAATTTATGTTTTTCTTTTTTGTTACCTGTATTTTTGGTGTCATATCATCATTAAAATGATCATTAAAATAATGAAACCATCATTAAATCCAGTGTCAAGAAGATTTCTTCCTATGCTTTCTTCTAAGGCTTTTATAGTCTTAGCTTTTATGTTTAAGTCTTTGATCCATTTTGAATTAATTTATGTATATGGTGTAAAGTAAGGGTCCAACTTCATTCTTTTGAATGTAGATATCCAGTTTTCCTAGTAACATTAGCTGAAAAAAACTTTCCTTCCCCCTCTGAATAGTCTTATATGTAAGCATTTATTTTAGAGCTGTCTATTCTTTTCCAGGTCTATATGTCTGTCCTTATACCAGTGCCACACTGTTTTGATTACTGTAGCTTTGTATTAAGTTTTGAAATCAGGAAATGTGAGTGTTCCAACTTGGTTGCTCTGTTTCAAGATTATTTTGATAATTAATAATAAAATATTTTAAAGTACAACCCAAGCAGAGTTTATGTGTTTGTAAACTGTATGTGTTAAGTATGAAGATTTATGCCAATGGCCACATTTATATTTTAAGCCTGACCTGTCCTGAGCTCTAGACTTGGAACTGCCTGACATCTCCACCATGCTTCTCAATATTAACAAGTCAAAAACACAGTTTTAAATCTCTTCTTTGAAATTTGTTTCTACTGGTTTCCATATCTTAGTAAATAGCATCACACATTTTTACTCTTATTTTACCATTGCTCCCCACCCCACCCCCCACCATATTCCATCCCTCAAGTCCTATTGGCTTTTCCTTCCAAACATCTCCCCAATCTGACCACATCCATCCTTATTACTGTGTCCAAGTTACAGTCATTATGTCCCCCCCAACCCCCTGACCCAATCTATTCTATTCACAGAAGTCAGGAAGTCTGAGAAAAGATGAATTCTGGAATCTTACGTTTAAGACGTTTGTCCAAATATTCTAGGATTAATCTGAACATTTGAACTACTGCAAGAATTAAAGATCCAAATGCTAGGGATCCAGTGTGATATCTGGGCAAAGAAAAAATGAGAATAAAAGTTAAAATATTTTTACTATTAACTAAAAGGATGTTAGTTAATTTTTATTGGTAAAAGGGATCTGCAGAAGGATTGATAGGAAAGAGCTTCTTATACTCTCTTATTCAGATTGACAAAGGTCTTCATAGAGGATTTTAAACCATAGACATCCATTTTGCACTTCATCTATGAAAATGATACCAGTAGCCTGTCATCTTATGATGATTTTATGTTTGAGCTGAGCAATGAAGAAACACAGACAAGTTAGTCCTTAATCTTTAATTTGGTGCCCTCCCCTACCTCTTCTCTCCAGTAACCTTTTAGAAGGATATTCGCCTGGGTAGGGATTATAAAACTGTGGCTATAAAACCAGACAAAGCCAGTGGACATCTATGAATCTTGAATTATACCTCTGACCTCAAGTACTTTGCCACTTGAATTATAAACACACTAAACATAACTGGGAAGATAGGTGTCGGTTTCAGTGTGAAACTTACCTTATGGCTCGTCCAAATGCAGTAAAAAGTGGATATGGTGGGATGTCATCAGGTTTTTTCAAGGCCCAGTAATAAGAAGCAAAGGCACCAGCAAGGGCACACTGACCCAATGCAATGACAAAATTTATAAGCCAGAGAAAGACAAATAGATTGAATATCTGGAAGGTAGTGATATATTGATGGTACAGGCTCGCTCCACCATAGAAAGCAAAACGACACTGAGCCCCAGGGCAAGCTTTGGCAATTTCAGTTGTATTAAAAATCTGCACTCAGGAAAAAAAAAAACAAAACACGAATAATATAATATTAAGTGCTATTCCAAGATAACACCTTCCTTGCCTTCTCTTGTGTGGCCCCCAATTGCATATCTTGCTTTTTTCCTATTAGCTTCTGCTGTTATTTCTATTTTCTATAACACCACTTTATACAATTCTTTAATGAGCTCTGGAAAGTACCTCATTTTTCCATCGTATGTTCATCAGTCTGCATCCACTATAATTTCACATTTATTAGTGTTGTTGTTGACTGTGCCTGCTTCTTACGTGTATGACAGGACAAGTGAGCTCAGGAAATAGCAGTGCCTTCTCTCTATTCTGCCTACTGTTTTCAGTGCTCTCCTGCTAACACCCGACCCACCCTCCCCTTCTCTACAGTGATCCTCATCAATGCACATGGTCTCTATTTCAGGATGATTCCTACCACTACTGCTAGATGAAATACAGTAGAGTTCTGTATTGCAGTAAATAAAAGAGTTTCTTTTACTTACCTCTGGATTACAGGTTTTATTTTCATGTTTACATTGCCCCTCTGGGGCTATGACTTTGTATATAGGTACCCCTGATGTAGCCAAGTAACTGAGTGAACTCTATTAAGGATAAATTATTTGCTGGTAGATTGAATGTAAATGGACAAGAAAGTAATGCAAATAACTCAAAAGTCCACTGAAAGATTAATTTCAAAAAACTAATCTTTTAACAATTCATTCATTTTCAGAACCAGAGTAATATAACGTGGGTCAGCTCCACTGAGCGGCCCCTTAAAAACAGTGAAATATAAAAAGATTTTTTTACGTATTACAAAGGAGGAGTGAGGAGTACCACATGTGAAGACAAAATAAAACAAAATGTACCATGTGACCTATCTGAGGGGAAATTCAATTGGTACACTGAAACATTTTTAGAGCTTAGCAATCATAATCTCCATCATCATCACCATCATCATCATCATCATCATCATCATCATATCAATTATATCTTTAGGATGTTCCTAGTCTTTCCCGGATGGAAACAGACAAACTCCTAGCTCCTGAATAGTAGTGTGTACCTGAGGTTTGAAGGAGTCAATTACCAAAGGATACACTGCTATCACAGCCCAGTAGGAAATGCAGATTGAGAGGAAAATGAAAGTTAAAACTGGATAAATTAAGGTAGTAGGGATGTATCCAATGGCTCTAAAATAAAACAAATATTTGAAACTGAAAATGATCCAGTTATAATTTCTCAATTAAAATTTTATCTGTTAGAACTAGAAATAAGCCTTTGACTGAATTCATTCCAAGAACAGTGGTAATAACAATCAACTCTTTTTTGCTGATGTATACTTAGTTGGTTTTAAAATTTTATTTATTCATGTTTAGTAAGTTAGAGGCATTCTTTCAATGCTCATGTTTGATTCCTGCCAAAAGTTCCCCAAACCTTCTCCTCTTTGGTTATTTCTGACTGACGCATAAATATTTGATGCATTATAATCATGGTATTTCTCCCTTTTCCTTAGACTTTTAAAATTAGAGAGGACCTTGAAGATCATCTGATCAAATGGGAGAATCCATTCCTAATTTAAGAATCCCTTCTGAACTATCTTCAAAACATGTTCATTAGTCTCTGGTGATCTCACTGAGTGAAAGGAACTTACTTTTATATGACACCGCTTATTCTATTTTCTTAACAACCAAAGTATTAGAAAGTCCTTCCTTATCTGCCTGCATGTAATTCACATCCACTACCTTCTGGAGAAGAAAGGACCACCTTTTCCATACAGCAACCCTTCAAGCAACTCATTATTCTTTTATTCTCCAGGGTAATAATTCTTTTGATATTTCCTCCTAAGATATGGTTTCTAAAATATTCATATCCTAATTGCCCTATAATCTTTTCAGCATATGATACTGCATTAACCCTATGCTGTTTGATATAGCCACTGAGAACTATGATGGAACTATTTCCACTCCTAATGCACTGACACATTTTAGATTCATTTTTGTATTTGTTACCTTCGCCACCTCACTATTTGGGCTATGCTATTCTCTCTTTTCCCCAGACACTGCTGTTCAGTGAATTATTGGGTATCCCTATGTTTACCCTGTATTCTCATGCACATTTATTCCAGCTCTTATTTTCCCTTGAAAAAAATTATTAACCAGTCACAGTAGTAATTGCCCTTTAACACACACACACACACACACACACACACACACACACACACACATTTAGAGGCAGAGCAGCGGGACAAGTGAATTGTACAATATCATATTATTTAAGAAATAACCCAGCAAATCAGTAGTTTTCAGTGGCTAATGATAGGGCTTCAGTTATTGTGGGAAGGACAGAGTTTAATTTAACAAACTGCTTGTTAACTATTTCAAACACTGGCTTTAGGTGGCATTATTATTATTATAGATGATGATTTTGTTAAAACAATCCTTAAAGACTATTTAAAATAATTTGGTCCTTGGCCATTAACACCTCAGTTTCCATCATTCTAAATAGAGAACATGACCTATTGGCTTTGTAATAACACTTTCCTTGCTGTTTCCATGCATTATTCAAAAGTTTAAAGTATTATCCTCAAGTGACCTTTTGGAATAGTTTAGAAACTGTAGGTGTTATTACCTCACAACATGAATTTTATGAAAAACTGTTTATTCTGTAGCATTTTATTCTTTCTTTCTTTCTTTCTTTCTTTCTTTATTTTGCGGTACGCGGGCCTCTCACTGTTGTGGCCTCTCCTGTTGCGGAGCACAGGCTTCGGATGCGCAGGCTCAGTGGCCATGGCTCACGGGCCCAGCCGCTCCACGGCATGTGGAATCTTCCCAGACCGGGGCACGAACCCGTGTCCCCTGCATCGGCAGGCGGACTCTCAACCACTGCGCCACCAGGGAAGCCCCTATACTGTAGCATTTTAAAATAAAAATGGCTCTGGGTATAAAATGTTCCTGAATTGAGAGCTGTAGTTACAAAATATACAGTCTGGTAGTGCTAGGACCAATTATTCTGTCTACTGGCAAGTTTTGTTATTTATACAAAACTAGCAAGAGCACATAATTGGCTTTATAGAATTATGGTGATTTAAAGTTCTGCAAATGATCTCAAACATTAATATTAACATATGACTCAGTATGGGAATAATATAACATAACTAACTTTTATATAGCACTTTATCACTTACTTTCACATAAGTTATCCTCCTAACATATATTTGGTGTTTAAAAAAAAAGTGCTAGTGCATAGAATACACGAGTTTTAGCTTTATTTTACCCTATGATAATTGAGGTTTGGGGATTTTGAAAGATTTGTTAGCATGAAGTTTTTAATACGTGGCAGAGTCTGAACTTGAACAAGTCTTCTTGAATGGAAAGCAGATTTAACAAGCCATCTTAAAGGGAAAATAGTCTGGGGCATCTACAAATAAGCAGTGATCGATATGACTGATAGATATACAGTATATGAGTTTCTCCATCAAGGCCTTACTTGCTCCCCTCCTTCAGCAGGGCAATGGAGATGCGGATTCGGTCCCTGAGGAAGATCAGCATGAGGATGATGAACACTTCAAGGATGCAGAGTATTATCACTTTAAACAGGGTGGGGAAAAAAAATAGTGTGCGATTCAAATCAATCCCAAAAGCAAACTTTCTCTGCAAAAGTTAGAACTGATCTTCATGATTATTTCTACCAATTCTGACACTTCATAATTTAAGTAGTGCTACCTCTCCAAAAATGCCAGTTTTAGAAATTCGCTTTCAAAACCTCCCAGAAACGCTAAAAAAATGTAGATTAAAACTTTTAGCTAGAGTTTAAACAACTCAGTTGGACAGGCTTCATTTTATCTATGGAAACATTTCACACCATTTGTAGAAATGAGAAAATAGGCATGGAAGAAAGGAAGGGCTGCTTTAGGCAACTCTATTTTAGATGTTTTCACTTTCACTCCTTTGAGTAAGAGAATCATTACAGAAGAAAATTTCTGGACTGCCTCCCCACTCACAGTGCCTCTTAATTAATTGATCTTGCTGATGGACGGGGTGGGTTCTGAGATGCCACATTTTAAGTTTCACACGCCACCTATCATGGCTACCATTGATGAAATCAGAGTGTAAACCCAACCCAAGTTGTGTAATAAAAGTCTCAGAATTAGAATTAAGGGAATCTAGTTAGTTTTGAATTGAAGTGTATAAATCTCTTGAACTAAGAGTTATATACATTTAATAAACTGTGTAAAAACCATCTTTATGTGAAGTAAGTGAACCTGCAAAGAAAGAATAAAATGTATATGTGTAAAGAAAGAGAGCAAGTGGAGGAAATCTTGGCTCCTTTTTGGCTTTTTGTTTCCTGGATCCACATACACTTGAAAGTCCAGCTGCTTTTCTGCTACTTTGAGTTTGGTGAGACACTTCTATATTCTTAGAATAAATACCCCTGCCTTGCCTCCAGCTTGTTCCTTTGTTTCTTTTTACTTAAAGCCAAACAGTCCTAATTACTATATTTCCTCAATTCTAAGACATACCTTCAATTTAGTAATATCCTTTCAGGAAAAGTAAAGAAATCCTTTATTAAATGTCTATTCATTGATTATAAAATGCATCCTGACCTCAGAGATGTTAAAAAGTGAAAAGGTATGGATCCTAAATTAAGGAAATATAGTACTGCTAATAACAAAATCTGAAATTATAAAAGAAACTTAATGGAAAGTTAAATTAAATTCCTACCCATGAAAGAATCCGTTCTAACGTTCTTGCTAGATAGTTATTCCGCTCATGTCTGAACACTTCCAGCAATAGGGCACTCATTATTTCATTCTATTGTTATACCACTGAGATTCGGATAATACATCCCACTTCAGTTAGTATCTCCAAGGAAGTAGAAATCAGTTAACCCAGAGATGTGAGAGGATCTTAGGAAGGTGTCATCTCGCTACTACATCTTCTTTTAGTTAAACGATGTATTTATGTTTTTATGCAAATTTGATTCTCTTAAAACTAAACTGAGTCCAAAATTGTGGAGTATAGCCATATTAACCTAAAATCACTGTCTTCTTTGGACAAACTTAAGAATATGAAATATATCAGTCACTTTATGTTCTGAAATTGCATTGAAAAAGAACATTGCATATTAAATTTGTACCTTTACAAAATTACATATTTTAAATGGTTATATTAGAGAAATTTAACTGTCTTTTGAATTTATATATTATATTCCCTCCTTTTGTTTGAGCAAGAGCAAACAATAGAAACATATTTTTTGAGCCCCTAGAGAGAAGCTGGTATAAATCTAACTTTACCAAGGAGGCTGGGATAATTAATAGAAATGAGAATAGAACCATCTCCTAACACAATCCAAGACTCATAAAAATTATACATTTTGCATGTATAACTGCATATTTTTAGTGTTTCTGTCAATTAGTATAATTTCATACGTATACCCTTGTCTCTGGTGCCCAGGATTTCATCAAACACAGAGCAAGTAATCAATTAATGTCTGATAAATGCGTTGTGAAAGCTAACACTCATTTGAGGAAAGATAAGTATTGCTAGACTTGAAAATAAAAGCAAGCCCTGTTTTCTCCTCAAAGTACCTCTCAACTTCTCCAATGGCAGATTCTGATCATCTCAATGATTTTTGTGTTGAAGGTCCTTAAGAGACAGCAGCAGGATGACCATAGAACCTGCAACTAAGATCCATCTGAGAGTAAAACTAGAGGTTTCAATACATAATGGATGAGATTTGTCATCTTTAGATATGACAGATGACAGTAAGTGGACTGCTGAGGAGATATGGAATCACTCAAATTCAGAAAAAGTAATGAGGATTTAAGTTCTAAGACACCTGATTTTTATAGTTAAAAAAAATGGCTATCAATGAAGTTCTTCTGAAACATATTTGAAAAAATAATGTGTTATGTGAAGGGAATTAGCTGCGTGAGGGCTAGAAATGGGAACCCAAAGAGCAAGAATTTGGCATTTTGATCTAGTACTATCCAAGGAACACAGAAAAACTGAATTTGACAGACAAAAGAATCTGGTGGGGGCTTCTGTGCAGCAGGACTAGCTCATCAAGCTTGGCATGAGCCTTAAGAAAACATCTCTCAAGACTATCCTAGGGTCTCTGCTAAAAAACTTTCTCACTAGTGATCTGATTCCCCATATGCCTTGACCCCAGGAAAGCAGTGTCCTAGGTGGTATATATGTCTGTATTCTGGTTACAGAGAGAGTACCCTAATAGTTTTAACGAATAAAAAGGCACTCTGGTGACATGTTGCGAGCCTGTCCCTGATGACTTTTGGGTGAAGTGGCAAAATTAAGTTTTCAGATTTATGGTGATGGGATCCATGCTGGAATCATGATACTCTCCAAGATACTGCCCCCCTCTTAGGCTACCTCTGGGCTCCTTACCAGGCATCCTCAAACTTGTCTTCCCTGGCTCTCTAACTTCAACAACATATGAAGATGAAATATTTTTAAAGCACCATGTAATTACAGATCATCTTTAAAATCTTGAATAAATAACATGAATCTCTGTAAAGTGCAAGGACTAGTATAATAAAACCATTCTAGAAATATAGGATTGAAGCCATCTCTGAAATCATCTAGCTTTTAAAATATTTGTTAATATTACCCTTAACTAACTCAATCTCAATAAACATTTCAAAAATGTAAATTTCTTTTCAGTTATTTATTATTCCAATTCTATAACAGGTCGTTTAAAAGTCCTGCTATGAAAAATTTGTTGCTTTTTTTTTTTCCTTTTTCTATTTTTAAAAACAAGTTTGAAAAATCAAGCATTTTTTTCCTTTTAAAATACCTTTCTTGGATATCAGATTAATGGCTATAAACGTCTATATCCAACCCATTTTAAGTTGAAGGCAAATAGCTTGAGATCATTGTAAAGTAACATTTTCCTAGATTATATAATAAATTCCCCTCAATGACTTTTCCATTTATTGTAGCTAGTATTATTATAGACACACTTATTTTAATGACATTAGCAATAAGTATATTTTAACAAGTTATACCAACCCAAATTTTCCTTTACACAAAAAGATGCTTTCTTGTTATTACAATTTTAACAAACAAGTTTTTAAAATCCACTCACTAAATGCGAACCATGTTTGTTTCAGTTGAAAGTACATGCTTATATCAGTCTGAATCCCGATGTGAAATACAGTTAAGTGAGCATTTGGCTGTCCCTGAAGATTGCTGTATTCCCGGTAACAGTGCCATATTCCTTGAAAAGGAGAGAAAAGTAGACTAATATAAAATGCTATTTTCTGAAATATAAGCTATACACTTATAACACATATCTACATGAAATTGATCAGCATGGTCATTTTTACAAAGGAAGATTCATATTTCAAATTAAATATTTTATGTGTATCTAATAGTCTAAATGTGCTACTGTATTCAGTATAAATGTTTTCAGTATTTGTTTGGATGACTGTGACAACATCTGGCTTTAAACGACCTTTTAAACAGAAACAACCTTAATGTCCATCAATAGCGATTGGTTAAAAAAATTATGGTATATTTGTACAGTAGAATACTGCATTTCCATATAAAGAGGAGAAAGTCTAGTGTTAGTGAATGATCACCACATGTTTTGTTAAGTGGAAAAAAGTACAAAATGATATAAAAATATGCTATAATTCATATAAGAAGTAAGAACTATATATATTTTCTTATACACACGTAAAGTATCTCTGGCAGGATACATAGAAATACAATCTTTTTTGCTTCCAGGGAGGGAAACTTGGTGACTAAGGAGTAGAATGAGAAGGAAAATTTTCACTGTATAAACTTTTTATCTTTTAACATATAATCTATTTAAAAAGCAAATTTAAAAAATCATTTAAGTTGAAAATAGCCTTGTGAAATCTTTTCGATGGTGAAGGAATGTCGTGATGGAACTGTCTAAAAGCATATTCTTATCAAAGATTGTGTCCAGGCAAGGCAAACATGGACTTACTGTATTTTCCCCAAGACTCTGTGTTTCGAACTGTATATGACTTTTCACATGGTCTAGATAAAGTGGGAGTAGAAAACAGAGTTAAGAGGCCTATTTATTTTAATGACCCATGCGTCTGGATTAGGTCCGTTGGATATGTTCTAGCAATAATGAGGAAAATAGCTTTTAAAACCTCTAACTGTAAACTAACCGTTTTTTTTCCTAGATACAAGGTGAGAGGGTATGGCCCATGGAAAGACAAAAAACTAAATTAGAAAGGACAGTTGTTTCTCAAAGAAATATAAGATAAATCCCTTCCTTTTAGGCATTGCTTTCCCTGTGAATTTTTAAAAATTCCTTTAAAAATGCTTTATGGAATATTTGATACATACAAAATTATATGTAATGCAGATGTTGATTTTAAAGCATACAGTAAAATAAACACATATGAATGTATCACCTATCTTAAGATTTTATCATCCTAATTTTGCTCTAATTACACAAAATAAAAATGTTTCTTCTACCTGAGATTTTCATCCTATCATACCTACTGCCTCTCCCTGCCAAAGAACAATTATTCTGAATCCTGTGCTTATTATTCTCTTATTTTAGCAGAAAGATATGTTGAAATATCTCCTTAAGGGGTATTTATATCCCATAAAGTTTTATTATTTATTGATTTATTATTAATTCTTATAGTTCTATGACTTTTGAGGCTATTATTACACGCATACATGTTTAGAATTAGTATATCTTTTTAGTAAACTCTATCCTTTGTATCCCTAGCAATGCTTTTCATTCCAAAATCTATTTTGTCTGATATTATTATGGCTACTGCAGCTTTCTTTTGGTTAATGATTGCTAGTATATTTTTATCTATCCCTTCACTTTGAAACTTCCAATTTCCTTATGTTTTGTGTAACTTACGTAAATAGCACAGCTCCAATTTGTATATTTATATCTTAATCTGACCTGACAATCTCTGTATTCTAAACGATGAGCTTAATAAATTTATATTTAATGTATTGCTATACTTATTTTTCAACCTTCTTACTTTTTGCTTTTCCTGTTCCACTTTGTATCTGTACTTCTTTTCTTCCAATTCTTGTCCTTTAAAAATTGATCAGTTTTTGTTTGTTTATTTATATTCTATTTTTCCCCTCTACTGGTTCAGAGATGTCTTCTCTGTTTTTAGAATAAATTACCCTTGAAAATTGACTATGTGTACTTACTAACCAAGTCTAAAGTCAACACAAGGAAATACAAGAAACTTAGATTACTCAGTAATCACCCCAGTCTGATTATTCCTCTGTATTTTACTTATGTACAGTTAGACTTCAAAAAATTGGATATTATCATTATTTTATACAAAGGTTGTTAAGCTCTACCTACACATTTACCAATTCATTTTCTTTGCTCATCATTCTTTCTTGCATCTCATACATTTTTGTGGAATCATTTTCCTTCTTGAAGTAGGCATTCCTTTAGTATATGTCTATTTGTAAACTCTGGTTTTTACTTATCTTAAAATATCTTTATGTTACTCTTATTCTTGAAAGATAGTTTTGCTGGGTGTACAGCTGTAGGTTGACTGTTATTTTTTCTTAGCTCTTTGAAGGTATTATTCTACTTCTTTTGTTGCTGTCAAAAAGTCTGCTTCAGGGACTTCCCTGGTGGCACAGTGCCAATGAAGGGGACATGGGTTTGATCCCTGGTCTGGGAAGATCCCACATGCCACGGAGCTACTAAGCCCGTGCACCACAACTACTGAGCCTGCGCTCTAGAGCCCGCGAGCCACAACTACTGAGCCCACATGTTCTAATAGATAATATGCTTAGGCTGAGCCACAACTACTGAGCCCACATGTTCTAATAGATAATATGCTTAGGCTATAAGTATCAGGAGAGTAAGAACGTTTGTCTTTTTACTGTTCTTTCTCAAGAGCCTAGAATAGTGCCTGTTACACAGCAGCTGCTCAACTGATATTTGTTGACTGAACAAATTAAAGAAAGTACAACTAGATATGGGTGTCACTTCCCTTACTCTCCTTGGTATAATTAGAGCTTCCTGTATCTTTGAATTTATACCTTTCATCAGTTCTAGAAAATTCTCAGCCAATATCTTTCAAATATGTTGATATATTTTAGGCCCTTCTCAATCTATTCTCTCTCTCTTAACCACACAATCATATTTTGTCCTCTTGTCACATTCTGCTGTATTCTGAGTAATTATTTCAGAGGTTCATCTTTCAGTTCATTAATTCTCTATTTTACTATTTAACTTATCAATTTAATTTCTAATCTAACACTATATTGCTTTGTTTTGAAAAGTTCTATTTAGTTCGTCTTCATGTATGCCTGGATATTTTTGATGATTTCTTTCTTTTTAAATTGTATTTTTAATTCTTAAACATTTTATACATGATTATCTCATGTTCTGTATCAATCCATATCTGAATTCTTGGAGCCCTCAATCTGATGTTTATAGTTTCTTTTGTTTCTTTATTTTATATAAATTTATTTATCTTATATATATTTTTTGGCTGCGTTGGGTCTTCATTGCTGTGCGTGGGCTTTCTCTAGTTGTGGTGAGCGGGGACTACTCTTCGTTGTGGTGCACGGGCTTCTCATTGCAGTGGCTTCTCTTGTTGCAGAGCATGGGCTCTAGGCGCACAGGCTTCAGTAGTTGTGGCTTGTGGGCTCTAGGGCACAGGTTTACTAGTTGTGGAGCATGGGCTCAGTTGCTCCGCAGCATGTGGGATCTTCCCAGACTAAGGCTCGAACCTGTGTCGTGGATTCTTAACCACTGCACCACCAGGGAAGCCCTCTTTTGTTTCTTGCAAAAGACCATTTCCTTGCATGTTTGGTAATCTTTGATTGTAACTCATACTTTGTTAAATTTAATCTGTGGAAACCTGGTGATCTGAATTGAAGGTGCTTTCATCTAGAGGGGATTTATATTTGTTTCTGTTGGCAACTACCAAACTGGGGTCACTTTATACGTTTTCCAGGATCCCAGACCTACTCCAGGAGTTTCAGGTCTGACCCTCTACTCTCCTGCTGGCTCTAAGTGTCCTGACTGTAGCCCTGGTATGGTCCGCCCATAATTTCATATGTGCTTCCTGCTCGGTTCCACACATTTTAGCTTGTGGGTTTAAAATGGTTTTCCTTTTGGGGAGATTTCCTTTACTTCTGGTAAGCTCATCAAAAAAATACATTACATAAAACAATACAATACTATTTTATGCCATTATTTCATAGCAAGAGGACCCTTCAGATTATTAATTCTTCCATACTGGTGGATGTGAAAATCTCAGCAGTGTTTTCCAATTTATTTTTCTATTGCTTTCTCACTCCTGTCCTAGTGTTTGTTTGTTTGTTTGTTTGTTTTTAAAAGTATGTTCCCTGGGCTTCAAGTCCTCTTTCCTCAATAATATTCCTGCATAATAACAAAATAATAGATACCATTTACTGAACAATTACTATGTGCTAGGCAGCTCTCTAAGTACTTTATATACATTATTTATTAACACTCACAGATTCCTATTATACAGTTGAGGAAACTATGAATTAGAGATACTATGTACTTGCAGAGAATCACACAATTAATATGTGATGATTCTAGAACTGTGCCTTTTTCAAACTCCAAATACATATTTGTAACCATGGTATTATATGGCCTCCCCTATATATCTCTTAATTTGTTCTGGTCAATGAGAATTGTTCACATGCTCAACCTCTAAGATGGCAAAGGAAAGGGGATATTTTGAGCTTCAAGGAGGAAAATGACTTTTAGACAAAAAGCTTTCTTGAGAGTTTCAGATTAGAGGACAGCGATTCTTGCATTCCTCTACCAGACTGACCCACCTCTTCACGGGCAGCTGCACAGGAGGAGCTGATAAGGAATAATACCTGGAAAGATGTGAACAATTGTCTAGAAACTTAATTAGGATAACGAGCAGGATAATAACAATACCCCAAGACATGCTGAGTGTTTGCTGTATTCCAGGGACCGTTCTAAGATCTTTATATTCATTGTCTCATTTTACACTCACAGTCTTGTTAGATGGAGATACCATTATTGTGCTGATGTTATGGATAAGGAAACTGAGGCTTATAATCATTAAAATTTTCCAAAGTCTCCCAGTTACATCATGGAGCTGGGATTGGAACCCAAGCTAGCCACAGATTTTGCGGATTCTGCTGGTTTCTAATGCTGACATGTTTAAAGCTCTTCTTCTTTGGGTGATAAAAATAGGAAATTGTTATTTTTGGTATCTGTGACCATAAAATCTCATTGTCAATATAAATGGTGTTGTAGCAGAAATCATTCTTTTGAATAGAAACCTCTCTAACATTCATATATTGGCCCATACATTTATTAGAAGACTGAGAAGAAGCTGCCATAAGTGCCATACTGTTCGTTAGGAGAGGCTTTAATTCCTTTTTTAGTATTTGCATTTTACCTGTACTGCATTTGGCAGGATTGAGTTAATAATTAGAGCTCAACGTTGAAATAAAGTAAGAGTCCATCCAATGTGTAATTCAGAATACTTGCCTCTAGAGGGTGATGCCTCATTATGGAGTACTGGCCAATTATTAAAATATGTGACAGTACCTGGATTAAAAGTTCTAAGTTGAAAGAGGAAAACAGATCAATCACACTTCTGTTACAATGCAGACCTGGCCTTTGATCAGACAGAAAAGTTAAAGGACTCAAAGAAATTGTCTGAAATATTTTTCATTAACTTAAAAGGGAGTTTTTTAACCTCCTTCTTTATACCCATGAGGCATGAGACCAAAGGCTGGTAGAGAAAAACAGTAGAACTTTCTGATAGCACTTTTTTTCCCCAAGATAAAGAAGAAATAATAGAGACAATATATGCAAAATTAAGTAATTTTTCTCAATTTAACAACTTTTGGAGGGGAATAATTAAACTCACTGCAAGGAAAATACTTTCTGGTGATTGATAATGGGGACTGCAAAGAAAAAGATTATTTTGATATTCGGTGATTTTAAGAGGG
The DNA here is from genome assembly GCF_937001465.1 of Orcinus orca. Classification (NCBI taxonomy): domain Eukaryota; kingdom Metazoa; phylum Chordata; class Mammalia; order Artiodactyla; family Delphinidae; genus Orcinus; species Orcinus orca. The sequence goes on along the minus strand of NC_064559.1, from coordinate 147,386,908 downwards.
TGATACCTACCATAAGCTATAATCCCAATCACACCAAAGGTGAAGAGCCAGAAGAGGAAGCCAGCCGTGAACCTCAGGAGTATCACGAACATCCAACTGAGGAGCATGGCGATAGTCAGGCCACTGGAGGAAAAAAATGCACAACAAACACAGTGGGCCAGTGTGCTAAACATAGCAGAATGAGCACAGCAAGACAACGCTTTTTTCTATTCAAAAAGATTCTTGATTATTTTACCTGGCTATAGAAACATTTATAATGTTAAAAAGTATAAATAATTTTTGCTGTTAAGATTTTCATGTGAAAGAGTAGGACCATCAGGGACTTTACACATGAATCAATTTTGTGCCTAGGTAAACTGAAGTTCAGTATTAATAGTTGTTCCAGGAAAAACCGCAGTTCCTATCTGCCACAGTCCTATTTTTTTCCTTCACACTTACCCACCAAGTATAAAAAGCATGGATAAAGCATATCCAGGAGGAAATTGTGCTGTTCTTGTTCTATCTACCTGGTGACTAATGAAAACCTTATGTAATATAACACTCTAGCAGTAAGGGAACAAACTTAGGGCAGAAAGACAAGCAAAATAACTGCCCCACACAGTTCCTAAATCCATGATTTTGCAGTCATTATCATTCTGGTCTAATTATCTCTAATCGTTTGTGATGTCTAACCTCACTAGACATTTATTTCGGCTCCCCAGGGATCTGTGGGCCATTATTTGGAGCCGTGATAAGGCTTCTGTGTCTCCTGGGCCATGCAACTTCATCAACCAATCAACAGCATGAATATTTTCCTTCTGTTTCAATTTCTTCCTGGGGTTTGATTGAGTTACTAGAGGTACTTCTTCCCCCCCACCCCCATATATCCAGGTTAAAGTCATATTGGATTCTTCTAGGTAATTTCATCAAAGAGAACTCACTAAGATTGGAAATTTGGCTTCTATTAAGAACTGACACCACTGGTGATATCTGCAAGTTTCCAAACAGACAGAGCTTGGCACATTGATTGAGTTTATTGTCTTCAAATATTATCTTTAAAAAGAAAATACTAATAATACTGTCGCTGGATAGATGACAGCATGTATCAGAGCACCTCCTCAGCTTGCAGTCTTACAGAGCCTATGCTTTTAACTTCAGAAGCCATTCCCTTTTAAAATTCACAGATACTTTCATGCTGAAATATTCAACATAGTTGAAGAATTATTCTGTGGCATAGTCCAAGGGGGTTATTAAAAAAGGTCAGGGGGGAAGAAAAGAAATATAGCTCTTTACTGTTCTGTGTTTTTAATTCCCGCATAAAAATTCTAACTGAATAAACTAAATCCCAGTATGTCATTCTTTGGCTTTATATGTATAAAATCGATGAGAACAGAAGAGTTGAAAATAAAGGGAGGTGTGTATGTTCTAGCAGTTCTAGGTGTTTAGTCCCTGGGTAGAGAGCATTTCAGTGTGTGTGTTGGGAGTGAGGAGGGCAGGAGAATCTATCATAATTTACACTTTTTTCAGGTAAGAGTGGGAAAGCCAAAACAAAGGAAAAACATAGAAATTATCTAGTGATATTTGGGTCTGACAATAGGGCCACCAGTTTCCTGTCAAGTATGGACTACAATCTCTGCTATGGAGATATATCCTGAAATACACACTGAAAATAATTACTGTAATTGTTTAAGACAAAGCATCAAAATGAGTAAAATCTGATAAAACTATCTAGCTTTATAGCTCCAAAAACTACTCACTAGTATTTTACACACAGTGCAATTTTGACTTTATTAAGCACCTTATAGTTAAATATATCTATCTTGTTCCCCTAGTATTTTTATAACTGTTCCACATTTTCTATGCATCTCTATGGTCCAAGAACCATACCAGGAGTTAGGAAAATAAAGATGAGTTAGACATAGTTACCATGGTAAAGAGTTCATAGTTTATCAGAGGGAAAGAGTCAGGTAAATAAAACACAAGACAGTGGTGCTATATGGAAGACAGGTATGTGTGTTTATATATAGGTATGTACACACATACACACACACACACACACACACACACACACACACACACACAATGACCATGAGGAACACAGAGGGGCAAGTAATTTACTATAGCTGGGGAAGTCAAGAAAGACATCATAGATGACACAAAAGCTGATTTTAAATAATGAGATGGGGTTGCCCAGGACACAAGGAAGGATATGCTAGGAAAGAGAATAGAATGTGCAAAAACATGGGGGTTTGACAGTCCAGGGCTAGGCATGCTATTTGATGTGTTTAGAATATAGGGTTAATCCAGAAACATGCATGGAGATAAATCTGGGAAACTAAGTTGGGCCAGATTGTAAGGGGCTTTGTAAGTATCTGAAGAAGTTTTCACTTTATTCTTTGATCACCAGGGAATCATAGATGCTTTTAGGGTACTTAGGGTACAAGAAGGTGGCACAAGAGCCAGATAGTAATGACAGCCTTAGGCATATCAAAACATGTACCTGCTCCAGAAGAGTGACTACATTTTCCTTTATGTTGCAGAAATGCAAATATTATGTCTGAAAATTTAAAATCTCCTCCTGCCTTCAAATGTCTTTTTCAGCTTCTCTTAAGTACAGTGACTTTGATGATGATGATAACAAACATTATGTGGAAGGGCTGTGTTAAAAAGTAAGAATGATCCTTTGGAGGTCAAGGGGAGGACAAATGAGTACCAGAGAAATAACACTGCATCCACTGTAACGTGTGATGAAAAGCAAACATACCACAGATATGGCCCTGCGTGACTTGAAATATATGTTTATAAGAGGACTTTTACTAGTGATTTAATAGAATTAAATTTACATTCTTATAACTTTCTGCTACCACTGGGCAGATTTCCAAATATCTTTGCCTCATCTTCACTCTGTCTGAAAAAGAAAGTGGCAGGAACTGAAATCCAAGTCAACCTTTTATTCATGACTATGAATGCGGAATTTGAAGAAAGAAATTCTACAAAGATAAAATCAGAATGGGGCTGGAGAAGAAACACCTAAGCTTTCACTTACATGAGAATCCAATACCACGTTGTTGCATAGTCTTCAAACACTTTCACTCCAATTGCCCTTGCATCAAGGACTTTATTGATACCACTGAATTCAAAGAAGGAAAAAAAATCAATTATTTTTTGACTACCACTAAACAGAAATGTTCTTGTTATGATAAAAGGGATTTGGAAGCTGCAGTTCTAAGCATATTTTTAGAAACCATTTATCACTAGTGACTCTTTTCCTAGCCACAACAATACATGAGGTGTCACTTCGTTAAACCTGCAAAGGTAGCCAGCTACAGCTGCACACAGAGGGAACGTGGCTTCCAAGAGCGATAAACAGACCCCTCTCCAACATATGCAACACACCCTCAGTGTTGCAGAAGCCTCACTATAAGACAAGAATTTAGATGGTAAGATCAGCTTTTAACTTTTAAAATCCATAGAGCCAATATAAAATCCATAGAGCCAAGAATGAATATGATATTTAATTCCCCTTCTTAATCTTCTGACAGCTCTGTAGCAGGAAGGCACAAAGAGGCACATACAGAAAAGTGCACCAATCGTTAGCATCCAGTTTGATGAATTATCAGAGTGAACATACTTAGTAACTACAGCATAGTCATTCTTTTCCCCCATGTGCCCCAATTACAACACCTCCCCCCTCTTCCCCTAAAGTTAACCATAATCCTGACTTTTGTGATAATAATTTCCTAGCTTTCTTTTTAGTTGTACCATTTATATATGCATCATAGGGTAATTTAATTTAGTTGTGCTTACTTTAAACGTTTTCATCAATGGAATTGTACTATTACTTTATGATTTCTTTCACATAGCTTTATATTTGTGAAATTCATCCATGTTGCTATCATATTCTAAACACACAGGAACTGCACTATTCTACTCGGACTGCTAAAATCTTTTGAGAAAGAACAATAAATTTTTTACAATGCCTTTATTTTTTACTTTAAATTCAACAACTAAGCTATGAAATGGTACTCTGTGTGTTTATATTTGTGCAAATACAAGTATGTGTGCACCCAGGGAATTGTATTTCCCAATAACGTGGAACACCATGATGCATACAGCCAAGGGAAACAGAAAATTTACTTCACTGTAGTTAGTCCATAGAAATTCGACACAGTACTGATAGAGCAGCATCATGGTTGTTTCACCTTTCTTAAGGCCCCCTTCCCTTTAAAATATCTAGCAGTTTTATTACTTCAGTCATTTTTTTAAAATGGTGCTTTAAAAAGTATGGGTTTTTAAAATTATGCTTATTCAAAAGTAAATTATACTAAGGTCTTGCGATCTGTTTCCTGATGTCTCATTTCTATACCTGTTGATAATGAAAGACTTAACCATTTTGAAAAACGTAATTGTTCTTTCAAATTCATTCTGCTTTCTCCTTTACTTGGCTTTCTTAATGAACACATACCGAGTTCTCTAATCCACAGTCACATGGATATTTCAGAATAATACATAATTCTTCCTCCATAACCCTTAACCTCATGGAAGTTTTAGTTTGGGGACAATAATGGGATGCATCAAAATTGAAAATGGGAGTGTAAACAACATACTTTGCAGCTGCCCTGAGTTCTACAGCATTTCTTGTCTTTCCACTTCCATCTTCAAACACTGTCTTATTTCCTACAGTTAAAGTGCCATTTTTAGTAGAAAAGTCAGGGAAACATCTCTGGAGATCTGTAAAAATAAATTAAAATTATGATAATCACTTTCTTCCTTCATGATGTCCTCCCTTTCTTAAGCCTTCAAATTCTTACTAGACAATGTATAAATTGCTGAATATAGATAATTGCCCATTACTTGATAATCAGATTTTCTGATGATTCTAAGACTGACATGGAAAGCAAATACAATCATAATCTGAAGCTACATTTAAACTTGCTGATTATTTTATACATGGTATATTCATCAAGTAGCCATAAGAAGGACACACAGCACAGGTTTTATAAGAGTAATACTGATAACCTCTCTCTCATGGTAAACACATTTTAATAAAAAGGCTATATTTACTTGAATGATTGGATGAATTTATTTTGTTATTTTACAAAATTCTTAGATACTCCTTGAGTGAAACCTTGAAAACCAGAGTTTAGTGAACATTTCCTTGGGAAATAAGAATCAGCGCAAATTTTAGGTTACTAAGACAATTGAATTTTTATTTACAAAGTCTGAATAATTTGTCTGTCTTCCAGCTCATTTACAAGTTTTTTTTAAGAGGGGCTGGAAATGGGAATTCTAAAGCTATCAAAAATGGCCCACACTTTGAAAACTAGCATTTCTGAGAAGAGTTAATTTACCATTCAATCTTCTATGTGCTTATTTTTAATTATACAGAATCCTTGACTCTTTACAAATCTTTATTACTAAAAATGTTTTAAAACCCCAATTTTAAATGAAGAGGGAGGAGCAATCAGAAATGGATAATTTTTATATTTTTTCTTACAAGAAGTATCACAGACTTGCATGGGTTCGCATGGAGTGTAAACCTGAAAATATGAAAGCAGCTGATATAGAGAAAGAAGAAATATGTCCTTGTAAAGCTTTTCCTGACTTTCCTTTTTTAAAATGGTCTGATCTACCCACCTTCATGTTCCGTAGCTTTTATAATCGGGGTGACTGCCCTCTCTCTCTCCTGCTCTTCCCTGGCAAATCTGACATAGTAGCCTCTACCAGATGCTTCCATTCCCTCTCAATCCAACTGTATTTCTGTCTCCACCTCTCCATGCAAATTAGCCTCCCAGTGATCCCAGTGACCTCCTAGTTGCCAAAACCTCCAAATCTTTTTTAGTCTTCATCCTGCTTGAACCCATTACCTAGCACAGTGCCTGGTACATAGTGGAACTCAGTAAGTATCTGCTGTTGAATGAATTAACTTTCTCTTGAATGAGTCTTTGACATGGGAGACAACCCCTGCCTTTCAAAACTCTCTTCCCTTGGTTTACAGGCCCAGGTTCTCTCCTGCCTTCCCTTCATCCTTTCTGTGTACTCTTTCTCTTTCTCCTCCTTCAACATGACTGTTCCCACGTACAGAACCCCCGAAACTTGTTCTACATATTATATCTGGGCAATAACTCATCTAGTCTGTTAGCTTTAATTACTAAATATGCTCATTATATATTTAGAAAGTAGAGAAAATTTTATGAAAGAAGATACAAAACTGTACATAGTTTTACCACCCACAGTGAACTATATTAACCTTTTGGTGCATTTCCTCCAGTCTTTCTTCTATAAGAAATTTTTTTTTGAGAGTTATAATTATACAGTACACGAGAGGTTGTCCCTTGTTTCTTTCTTATAATATTACTTATTTCCATTTATAAAATCTTTAATGAGTGAATTTTATTAGCTGCATACTATTGTTTCAAATACTATACTTAATCCTCTATTGGGGGGATACAAGTGATTTCAATATTTATCTTAATGTTTCCTTCACTAGACTGTGAAGGACTGTGCCTTACTCATTTTTGTATTCCCAATGTACATTTCATATTGTGTGATTTAACCAAACTACACTTATAAGGGCAGGACTATATGTTATACTTTTATAGCTATTACATCTTCAGTGACTAATGATTCATTTTTACCGTTTTGCATAAAAATTTGTAACATTCTTCTTGACTACAGACACTTGTTGCCCAGGACTTCCTGCTTAAATGCAGTTGCTTGCCAGGCCTACATCTTTGCTGCAGGGTTTTAATGATCCAGAGAAGACTGATGGGAGCATGTAAGACATTATGCTTGATGGTAGCTACCTCAATGGTACCTGACTTTCTACTCAAACTGATGACTGCTGTCTTTCTTCCATTTTAAAAGAAATATGTACTCATTGTGGAAAAACAGAGATATAGAAAAAAGAAGAAAGAGAGAAAATGGCCATAGTTTTGCCACCTACAAAACAATCACTTAATATTTTGGCATATTTGTTTCCAATCTTTTTCTTTGAGTAGTTTTTTTTGGTTGTTGTTTAATTTATACAGGCTTGTCATAATTCATATAGTATTTTTCATTTTATGTAACATTGTAACATATACACAATACTTATAGGTAAAAATTATAAATATTTCATTTAATGAATACGTCATAATTTATTTAAGCATTTCCTTCCTCTTGGATATTGGAGTATTTCCTTTTGATTTTCTTTGTCTTTTCTTTTTTTGGAACAACACTGTGATGGACATCTTTATGTAAAGTTTTTTCTCTGTTGTTAGAATTATGGCCTTAAGAAAGGAAAATGAGTGATTATTTCATTTTCTTCTACACAGTTAAATAAAGTTTATAGGGGCTTCCCTGGTGGCGCAGTGGTTGAGAGTCCACCTGCCGATGCAGGGGACACGGGTTCGTGCCCCGGTCCGGGAGGATCCCACATGCCACGGAGCGGCTGGGCCCGTGAGCCATGGCCGCTGAGCCTGCGCATTCGGAGCCTGTGCTCCGCAATGGGAGAGGCCACAACAGCGAGAGGCCCGCGTACCACAAAAAAAAAATAAAGTTTATAAATTTTAAAGAAATAAAATGTTGATGCATTCAGGAGACATAGAAATATTTCAACTTTCAAATTATAAATACAAGTATATGCCCCACCCTCACTCCCCAGTGTCAATTTCTCAACAAACTTTTTGGCTGAATTCAGGGGTGGATGTGTTAGAGTGTGTCTGTGCTTATGTGTGTTCACAGAGCACCGAAGAATCAACCTGAATGGGCTTTTAAAAATCAATTTTCAAACTTTTTTGTGTGTGTTTAAGCAGCCAAACCTAAAACCTCACCAAGCTCCAGTGGAACATCCCCAGCTGGAGCCAGAATGGGCTTTATTCTTCCTAATTAACTCTGGGACCCTGGGCCAGCCATAGGACCATTCCCGGCCTCAGTTTCATCAACTGTGAAATAAGGGAATTGAATTAAATAACTTCTTGGTAGATTCTGTGTTTCTAAGGTAAAATAATAGCCACTTACAAGGTTTGCTTGGAAAAATCGCTGTTGGACAATCATCATCCAGTAAAACTTGTGTGAGAGTCTAAAATTGAAGGAAGAGTATGTTAACATTTTAAAGATGATGTGATGACAAGTTTTACTCTTGATATAAAAATTTTGTCCTTTAAAAATTCAATTCCCTAATAATCTCCTTATCCCAAATTACACCCCTAATAAGAGTAATTGTAAGATTATCACACACACATACTTGTTTGACAAACACTCTTAAATACCCTAACTGTAGTTCAATTGAATCAACAATAATAAAGTCAGACCTGCTGAAACCAAGGCATGTCTTTGAAGGTGTGTATCTTCGTCTTAGTTATATCCTTAGTCTCTAATCCTTTAATTTTTTCCTGGAAAAATGGCATCTTCTCTAATTTAGAAGCCATTACTACTAATTAACACAATAAGGCTTTAGAAATCCCTTATAAATCTTAAATCTAGGTAGTGTTTGGGGACTTTTTAAATGAGTAATTATCAAACCAGGTTTGGAAGTAAAATTCTTATTACTAAGTAGCCACGGAGCTTTATCACCACATTAATGAAATGGTGACTGCAAATGACATTTAGCTCTTAGCTCTAGACAGCAAAAAATCCAAGTAGAGAATTTGCTGGTGTCAGGGAATAGTTGATGCTAACTTACCAGACCTAACAGTCTTGTATAACACCCCAAGTCTACAAAATGATATGGTATAAATTGTGTGTGTGTGTGTTTGTATGTACATGTGCATTTGTGTTTTAATGAAATGGTACCGTTAGTAATCACTTCCAAGAAGATTTTGGAGCTTGATCCGTTACAAATGCTCATGTTACACTTGCGATTGAAACAAGGTAAATTCTTTCTAGTTTTAAGCTTAAACACACATACCTTCGCAGGCTTAAGAAAAGCAGACTTGCAGAACTGGCTGTAGTATGTCCAGTCGTTTCTGTCTTTTCTGTACATAAATTGTATTTCCATGTAGGTTAAAAATTTTTCTGGGCACTTGGAGACACAGATCTGTGAAATAAAGAAACACAATGGTGGGAACTGAATTGAGTTGAACAAACCAAGGAATTATCTACAAGGTTAAACTTCTAAATTACCCACCACTATAAAAAAGCAAAGCACCATTTTCCATCTAAGAAACTTAAATCAATCCTCTAAACTTACTGTAAAAAATAAAATTTCATGTACTAGTATTCAACCTCTACTCCTTCCCCTTCGATGTTGATGTTCTGTTAAAACAATAAGATGCTGTACAATGACAAACTTACTTTTACCTTCTGATTTGACATAATTGTAGATCTACATGCAGCTGTGAAAAATAATAGATTCCACATACCTTTCACCCAGTTTTGGCCAATAGTAATAACTTGCATAACTATAGTACAATATTACAATCAGGAAACTGATATTGTTACAATCCACTAACCTTATTCAGTTTCCACCAGTTTTACATGCATTCATTTGTGTGTATGTGTGTTCAGTTCTATGCAATTTTATAATTTGTAGATTTGTGTGACATCTTCCATAGGACAGTGATGAACTTTTAATGAAATCTTTTTTCATGATTTTCTGAATTAGTAGATAAGAGCTTAAAGCAAGATTATTTTCACCTGTGTAGTTTATACATTTTCAGGGTTAGAATCTTGCTTTCTTTCCTTATGTGAATACAATGGTAATTTAAAACGCTCCAAACATTGATAACTTATGCCGCTAGTAACTATCAGTGCCAATGAATTCTCAGAACATAATTGGAGGTTTTATTACCATAAGAAACTAACAAAATTAGGGCTATTTGTGGCAATCAATCATTATTATTGTCTTTCAGCAGCACCAGTCAAACATGGGCAGAGAGGTCACTGATGCAATTATCTTACATTAATTAACTTTGGGGGCCTATTAATGCCAAACCGGATGGCCATGCTAGTCCACAGAGCCACCGTGGAGTGACTGCAATCCAATTAGTAACTCCACAGAGAGAAAGCAGAATCAGGGAAGATGCACTCTGTTGGTTTTGCTTTTGTTTGTAATAAAAAACCAAAGATCATGGGAAGCCATGGGAGTTGTAGTCAATCCTTGAACATTCCCTTCCTCCACCTTCGGTTCCTCCTTAGGAAAGGCTTCTCAGCTCTGGTTTGCTCCATCTCCCTACCGTACTTTGATAACCATTCTCACTGACCAGATTCTAGCTCAACCCCCACTGGTAGTTAGGTAAAAACACGGCTGCTGAGGTGACATCTCTTTCCCCTTTTTTGGGTCATGTCTCTGCTACACGAGGACAATTGGTATTGACCCCACAGCTAAGGTAGTAGGTAGATAACTAAATGGGTACCTCAAAAATCTCACAGTTAATATTGTTTTGTAGCAGCAGCAGTCCAATTTCTTTTAGAAGTTTTGACAAGGTAAACAACTCATCTCCACATTCACACCTCCAGGTGCATTTTCTCTTTCTCAGTCTCTCCTACACACATATGCACACACACACACAAGCACATACACACATTCACACACCTCTAGAGGAAATATTGAAAGTCTCACAGGTATCTTTCTATAAAAACTGAAGGACTGTTTAGGGACATTCACAGCAACCAACCAACATGCTCACATTTTTTGGAAGAAGACTGAGGTCATTGCCAATGCGAACATCAAAAGTTTACTCTGATCGGGGCTAAGCTGAAAAAACCATTAACGTATTAGGAGCTACCTCACAGACATTTAGACCTCGGCAATTTACTTACATGACTCTGAAAGATAACTGAACTAGCCCCTTGTTGGATACATTTAAATGGATTTATAAAAGTGAATACTGAATATACTAATGTTTTCATAGGCTTTCAATGATGGTAGGAGCTACTGAGTTAAGGCTATGATGATTTCTGTATTTATACATACACACACATACAATGTATACTACACATATAAAAGTGCGGTGTATGCAACATATAAAAGAAAGTAATTTAAGTGGTAAAAAATGTTTTGATAATGAGAATCACATCAAATTTCATTCCAGACACAAATGAGCTGTTAAAAAACAATATAGCAAATGTTCTTTACTCTCTATCAGACCAATTTGTTCACTTCAAATAGGGTGCTGATTAGTAGCAATCAACATATAATTAGCCAAAAATGAAGGTCACACTGAGGTTGGGTATCCTAATTGATCAAGGTCTGTCCTTTAAATGCTTATGACACATGTCTGGACCATGCTGCATTAACAAAAAACATCATGCGTAAAAATATGGCTTGGATCAGTAGACGCACTACTGCCTGGCAGACTGAAAGCAATCCTGCATTATTGGCAGCTAATATATATTCTGACTCAGTTCTGATTCTTTGTATAAACACAAAGGCACATTCTGAATATAGTTCTTCATCATTATTTTTACATCTTCCATTCATATAGGGTTAACATTCTAATACAAATTAGGATTTGGTGAGTGGAAGAGAGAGTTACACTGAAGGTTAAAACACTACAATTTGCCATGAAGAAAGGATAATCTAGTAATTTATGTAATCTAGTAATTTGTGAAATGTAATAAAAAGCATAATGTGCAAGGATTTTTTGTTTCATCATGGGAATGATGTATTTGTATAGTGTAGTGGAAAATTTTCTAGACTGGGAATGGGAAGATATTCTCTCATTCATTCATTTACTCATTCACTCAACAAATATTTATTGATCACCTACTCTGAGCCTGTTCTAGGCACTGGGGGACACAGTAGTGAACAAAACGGATAAAAATCCCTACTTTCTAGTAGGGGAGATGGTTAACAACAAATAAACAAAATTGTTTGCTATGAGATGGTAGCAGGTGTTATGGAGAAAAATAAGGCTAGAAAGAAGGCCAGAGGATGAAAGATACCAGGGTGGGATTCTAATTTTAAATAGGTAGTTAAGGGAGGCCTCAACAAAAGGTAATATTTGAGGAAGACTTGAGGAAGACTTGAAGAAGACTAGTGATCTAGTCATCTGGAGAAAGAGCAGGCTAGGCAGGGAGATCAGCAAAGTCTAGAGCTATGAAGTAGGCACTTTCCTGGATCCTTTGAAGACAACAGATGGTCAGTATGACCCGAGTGCAGTGAGCAGAGGAAGAGCCATAACATATGTGGTCAGAGTCGGGCAGACAGTGAAGAACTTTGTAGGCCATTGTTAGGACTTTGGCTTTTAATATGAGTAACTTGAGAAGCTATTGAGGGGAGGGGGCTTGAGCAAAGGAGGGACATAATGTGACTTACATTTAACAGGATCACACTGGCTGCTGGGCAGAAAAGAGAGTCTAAGGGGCTGGAGACAGGGGCAAGAAGAGACCAGTCAGGAGGTCATTGAACTAATCTAGCTGGTTCCTTGAAAAAAAGGAGGAGTTTGGTCCTGGGTATATTTTGAATGGAGACCAGAGGAATTAGCTCACAGCTCAAACATGAGTGTGACAGAAAAGAGGGATCAAGGATGATTTGATGGTATTTACAGCTGTAATAGAAAAGACCGATGGGGGGTGGGGAACAATTTTAAGGATAAAGTCAGAGACTAGGAATTGAGTTTGGACATGTTAAATTTGAGATGCTAACTAAATATCCCTGTAGAGACATGGCATAGGTGGTCGGATAGAAAGATCTGGAGTTCTGGGAGCAGACTGATCTGGATAGATAAATTAGGAAGTGCAACATATAGATTGTGTTAAAACTACAAGACTAGGTGCAATCGCCAAAAGGAATAAATGTAGGTAGAGGAAACTCCAGTGTTTAGAAGATGCTGGAAAGATGAAGAGAAACCATCAAAGAAGACTGATAGGGAGTAGCCAGAGAGTTGGGAGGAAACACAATGTTGTGCCCTAGAGGGCAAGTGAATAAAGTATATTAAGGAAGAGGGATTGATTAAACAGTGCTGTTAGCTCAAGTAAATACGGATTGAGAACTGACCATTGGTTTAAACAGATGGAGATCAATGGTATCAATATCATTTGGAGAAAATAGAGTAGGAGTAAAAGCCTGAATGAAAATGAGAAAGGAGGATTTAGACACATTGAATATAAACTATTCTTATGAGGAGTTTGGCAAAAAAAGAGGCACAGAGATATGAAGCAGTAACTGGAAGGGGATGTGGGATCAAGGAGAGAATTATTTAAGATGGCATGTTTGTCTACAGATGGGGATAACTTAGTAGAGAAGGAAAATGGTAATAAAAGAAAAAAACAGAAGATTTCTGGAGTTGTGTGCTGGACTTTGTGAGCGAGGATAAGATCTAATGCACGAGCGGATGGGCTGGCCTTGGGCGCACAGGTTGTTCCTCCACAGTAAGAGCAGGGAAGGTAGAGTAAATACATGAACACAGATGATGACAGGTAGGCAAGTGGAGGTCAGTGTGGTAGCTCGTAAAAGTTGTCTTCTGAATGCTAATACTTTCTCAGTGAAATAGGAAGCTAAGTCAGAGGCTGACATGGAGACTGGGAAGGAGGTCTTGGAGGTTTGAGGTGAGAGGAAAAGGTGTGAAATTGTTTTCTAGCAGAGTAGCTAGTGAACGGGCAAAGGGTCTCCTGTGTGATTTGGGGACAGCATTAAGGGCCCCCTTGAGGTTAGTGGTCCTTAATTTAATGGACTGTTGTGTGTGTTTTCTGCAAGAACACACAGCTGCCTGGGTTGAGGCATGGAGTAGGCAGAAAGCTGCATTTAGCCATGAATGATGTTCTGCCAGGGAAGTACAAGTAAATGAGAAGGGGCAAAAGAACTGAGGGTTTAGATAAGGGAGTTATTTTTTTTTAATTTTTTAATTTTATTGAAGTATAGTTGATTTACAATGTTGCGTTAGTTTCTGATGTACAGCAAAGTGGAACCAAGAGGAAGCAACTAAGTCAAAATCTTACTAAGTTTTTGAGGTAGTGGTACTGCCAAATTCATGACCTAACCTGAAAAGGCCTTTCACTGTTAATATAATCTTTGAGGTTCTAAACTCGCACAATAGGAAGAAAGTTTCAAAGCCACATGGCCCCTAAGAGGGTTTATTTCCAATGCTCAGCAATGGTGTGGTCTGAGGTTGACAGACAGGAAATAACCTTTCAGGTGGTTGAGCAAAGAATCATAGGATGTGATGGATAAGGAACTTCCTTCAGAGAACATGATCCAGGTAGGTCGAATAAAAGACTGTTCTCCAGTGCCATGCACTAAAGACCACTGTGCATTTATACCTCCTCCCTTTCTGAATGGGAGCTTGTATTCTAATTTTCCTAGCCCTGTTCCCCATTGTGCATTTAGTGTCAAGACCTGATGGAGAGACTATCCATAATCCATAGATCCTAGACTACGGGTTAAAGATAGTACCACATGGGATTCTGGGTTGTCTCCCTTGGGAAGAAGGGTGTTCTGGAGGACAGAGGGATAGACTATGGAAGAAACAATGAAGTCTGTCCCTATTGTTTCATTTGTTCATGGTACACAAGAGGCTGCTCAGCCCACAATTACATTGCTTTATTCCCTCCTTCTTGCATCTCGGTGTGAACAAATAAAACAAATGAGTCTATGACATGTAAGTAGAAATGCACTGTGTGACCCTACTGATCCAAGGCTTTTAAGAACAGGGGTGCTTTATTCAGCCTCTCTGTCTTCTTCCGGCAACTGGATGCTGCTCCTGCTGAGGACTTAAGGGATGGCAGAGCCACCAGATGAAAAGAGCCTGGAAGAGAGTTGCCCATTGACCACAAACACCGCCTTTTACTCTTATATGACCGAAAAGAAACTGTTGTTTTAAGTCACTGAAAAACGGGTTTATTAGTTACAGTAGCTGGCTTTATTCTTCCTAATACTGATCCTGAGAAAAATATCTCCACTTCTCTGGGCTGCAGTTTATTCATTTATAAAAATAGGTGGTTAGACAAGATAATCACTGAGGTTCCTAGTAATACTGCTTTTTTAAAATTGTATATGAACAAACATGAGCTTATACTTCTGTCTTCCCACCTTCCATAAATTCATCATTAATCACACACACCCAGAACCCAAATGTAGTTTCTCAATTCTTTCACCCAAGAATATTCAAAATCGCTAACATCACCAGCGAGGCTTTTTTTTTTTTTTTTGCCTTACCTGTCTGGTAGGGCACTGTAGGTTTACCACCACGGAGGGACTGGTACAGCTGAGCAGGTTAAAGTAAAACAAAATGGGCTTGTTCCTAAGAGAACAACATAATATTTTTAGTGACTGTGGAAATATTTCATATCATTTCAGCCCCTGTATACTTTAATATAACATAAAATTTAAAAATCGGCTTCATTTTCCCCAGGCAGTTGCAAAATATTCTCCAACTCCCCTTTAACCTGCCTAACATTTAAAGCACCTTTTGGTCATAGTAAAAAGTTGAAATAATCAAATTGTCCACAACAGGGGATTGGTTACATAAAGAATTCCACATCCTTAAAGTAGAAGACTATATTGCCATTGAAAATAATGTTGAAAAATGTTTAATGTTTTAGCAGGGAAAAGTGAGACCCAAAGAGATCACAGGAGAGTTGAAATAAACCAATGGGGTAGAAAGAGGGCAGCACTGAAGCAGCCTGTCATGGGAGAACATGGAGTCAAGTAAATGGGCTTGCATCCTCCTGGTGGTACCTCATCTGACAAGAGACTGGAGGTGAATCACCAGGGATAAAGCCAAAGGGGTTTGGTGGAGGGCAAGCCAAAGGTGATTTCTCAAGTCAAAGAACTAGTCAGTGAGGACTTCCCCAGAGAATTTCCACTTGTGCACCATGAGAGAGCCAGCCTTTGGATGCTTACCCCAAAGACAGAGTTTATGGATAGTCAGTTACATCTTAGCTGCAGTAGCAACAACCATGTGGGACTAGGACAGTGGCCAGGAAAGTAACAGATACTCTTCCTTCTGTCACACACAAAGAAAGAACTAGGACCAGGAGAGAGGGAAGAGAAGGGAAATAGCAGAACAGGGCCTCTCTCCCACTCTAAGTTCCCTTGCAGTGTTCAGACCTGAGCTGGGGAATTGGAAGAAGCAAGATTCAAATTTTAAATTGGACTGCCCTGAACTTTTTAACAATAGAAAGTATTTAGAAAGCTATGGAAGGAAGCTACCCAAGATGCCAAAACAAGAAGGAAAGAAATTTGAAAGAACATTGTTAAAGGCAATAATAGGGGAAAAATAAACCCATTTCATGTC
Source organism: Orcinus orca (assembly GCF_937001465.1). Lineage (NCBI taxonomy): Eukaryota > Metazoa > Chordata > Mammalia > Artiodactyla > Delphinidae > Orcinus > Orcinus orca. The sequence continues at coordinate 147,370,769 of NC_064559.1, read as the reverse complement.
TGTAATCCCATCTAGATGGATCAAGAATCTGGCTATAAATTCATACACAATATGCACAAGGCTACTTCACGATTCCACAAGAGTGAGCTTGGCTCTTTCACCACCCAAGCAACTATATCTTCTGCATGTGATTCAGATTTGTACCTAAGCAAATGAATAAATTATTACATGTCATGGATCATTGGAGTCCCTTAGGAGTAGTTAAAATGCTGAATGGTAAATCAGTAAGTGTCACGAGTCCCCCACCGGTAAAACTGATTTATAAACTGCAAAATGCTACATAAACTCAAGTTATTCATCAGATTATGTGATCCTCAAGGGTAAAGTTTGTATCTTATTCATCTTTATACTCATCTACCTTGCCAACACTTAGCCGAGTACTTGGCCCATATTAGGCACTCATCAGATGTTGCAGAATGGATGAGATCAATTTCAGAATAAGTTTTTCAATATCTTAGAATCCTCCTTAGTTTTTTGCACAAATCTATAGTCATTCTATCAAAGTCTGTCTGATATCTTTAAACATCAGTGGCCCTCAGATTCCTTAGGTACAAAGTAGATGGCAATGGTTGCAGCTGAACAATTCTGCAAAAGTGATTGAGGAAGTAACTCATTATTTAACTTGAATTATATTTCCACCATGAAACAACAAAATAGAAGCAACTACAAACTACTAGTTTGAGCTGATGTAAGATGCACTTAAGCCCATCTCTCTTCTTTCCCGAGACTCATGGAAATAAAAGAATAAAAGTACAAAAAGGAATAAACCTCACCATACCAGCTAAGGATGTGCAGGATGGGATCTGCACACAATTGCACAAGAGAGTTCAACAATTTCTGGAAGATGGAAAGCATATGAGACTGCGTTGAGTGATGAATGCACCATAGAAAAGCTCCAAAAAGGGTGGGATATGATATGCCTGTTAGAAATCATGACACATTCTGGACTCAAAGCTGAGAGTGAGAAATGTGGCCAAAAGTAAGAAGATTAATGAAGGTTTATATACAGGTCTACAGTGCAAATCAGTGTCTCTATGCTCCTCCCATACACCTACACTTAAGACTTCTAGCATCCAGGAAAAATGGGCAAAAACAGAGGCCTCTTTTGTTGAATGATAGCAAGGGCTTTTGTGGGATTGGGTACCCCAGTCTACAACCCTTCATTTTCTGGCATTGTAAAAGCCCATGACTGACAGTCAGCTTCCCACCAGTTCATGCTGTAGTGAAATCTAACAGCTAATACAACATTCCTATCCCATACGGGGCAGAGGCCTCCCTGGAAAAACTGAGCTACTAACACAGAAACAGAGCAAATTCACACAAGCAACCCAATTCTTTCTTTAGTAAAAATGGATAACCAAGTAGCATCAGGAGTTTAAGAGAAATTAGAATAGGAAAGAGAAAGACTAAAGTAAACAAACAAAAACTGATGCTGGATGAAATACAAATAATTCAGGGTATAGGAGGGACCTTAAAATTTTTTTTTCAGAGTAATTCAAGCAGATTATTCATACATAAAAATACTATGTTATTAAAGGAATAAACAGGAAACAAGAGGGCTTTAAGAGATTTAAAATATGATTAACAAAATTTTAAAATCAAAAGCAGAGCTGGAAAAAACTTGATGAATCTCCTAGAATACAGAATAAAAAAATCATAGATGGAAAATATAAGGAAAAAAAAAGAGGTATCGAGACTAATCCAGGAGGTCCAAGGTATGACTAACAGAGTTCCCAAAAGACAAACAATAAAATGGAAAGAATGAAAACAGCAAAGAAATAACTGAAGAAAAATTTTCAGAGCTGATGAGAGTCATAGTTCTTTAGAATTAAAGGACCCCCATTGAGGCCTGAACAAAAAGAATATTTTTTAAGAAAGACCTACATCAAATTGTGGGATTTCAGAAAACCAAGAGTAAAGAAACGATTTTAAATGCTTTCCCAGAGGATAAAAGTCACCACAAGGTATGTGAAACAGACTAGCATTAGACACATTGGATGCTAAAAACAATAGAACAGTATCTTCAAATTTCTGACAGGAATTGTCTTTCAAGTTACACTTCTAAAGCTAGACCATCAGTCAACTGTAAAGAGGGAGAAGAAAAATATTTCCAGGGACTTCTCAAAGTTACTTCCTGTGCTTTCTCTTCTTAGGAAGATAATCAAGAATGTTCTCCCTCAAAACAAGGGTGTCGACAAAGAAAGAAGACAAGTTGGGATATAGAAAATTGTTCATGGGACATGCTTACACTAAAAATATATATATATTTCTTGTTTATCTGAAATTGAAAATTAACTGAGCATTCTGTGTTTTTATTTGCTAAATCTGGCACCTCTAGAAGTGGGACCCAATCTAATGAGGTAGATAAGTCCCAGAATTAAAGCTGTGCAGTAGGCCTAAAATTTACCTGGTCCTGAGTGGAACAAAAGGACAGAAGTTCTACAAGGCAGGTGTTCAGAGAAGAGGGAGCCTCTGAAAAATAGTGTGATTGGAATGGTAGACAAACTTATGGTCCTGATAAAGACTATTCAAGAAAAACTTGGCTGACAAATAAAACATTATACATGAATGTCATTGCCCTATGTTGAAATAAACTAAAATGTAGCATGATGCTAAGCTGCAAATAAAGTGTAAGATCTGGCTTTGATATCAGGGACACAGTAGAAATGAAAATGTAATGGCCAGACAGTGACTAAACTTCACGTAGTTATTACAAAGTAAAAGTCTTATTTCCAACTTCTAGAATCAACCTACCAACAGAACATGAAAGATTCTGATGAAGTTGCAGAACTGAACTTTATAACAGACTTGATCATGTAAAGGGTAAATATAGAAAGTGGAATAGAAAGGAAAGATGGAGAGAAGGGTAGTGGGGATAATATCCTCCTCTTATATAAAGAGGAGTCGAGATACTGACAAAAGTTAGTGGAACAAGCAATTGAAGCTCAGTATACCATTTAAAGTCACAAAAGTAAACTATAAGAGAATCTGAAGGCAATAATTTAACCGTTAAACATGGAACAAGGAGGGAGAACAGAAAAACAGATAATGTAAATTAGTTAAATCTTCATTTTTCATAGCAGGATATCAATGGATACTATCTAAAATTAATAAAGTACAAAATGAAAGAATAAACATATGATTTAAAGTTATGCAAAAAACTGCCAGAAGAACTAAAAGCAGTGTTACGGACTGAATGTGTTCCCCCAAAAGTCATATGTTAAAATCCTAACCCCCAAAGTGATGGTATTAGGAGGTGGGGCCTTTGGAGGTGCTTAGGTCAGGAGGGTGTAGCCCTCATGAATGGAATTAGTGCCCTTATAAAAGAGACCTCAGAGAGCTCTCTCACCCCTTCCTCCATTTGAGGATACAGAATAAAGATGGCAAACCAGGGAATGGACTCTTGCCAAGAACCTGACCAAGCAGGCACCTAATCTTGGACTTCTAGTCCCAAGAATTGTGAGAAATAAATTTTTGTTGTTTACAAGCTACCTACTCTATGGTATTCTGTTATAGCAGCCTGAACTGACTAAAACAACCAGAAGGAGGAGAGATTATCTTTCTGGAAAGAAATCTCCTAAGACAGGAGACCATTGCTTTTATTACTTTTATTATAAGCTCTTCATTATTGTTTGGTTTATTTTCATAGGCATATATTATTTTGATATAGATTTTAAAACTTAAACCAAGTAATAGATCTGGGCTTGTAGTATGTTCAATCAAACAGATTTATGAGACCTCCTTGTCATTTTATAAGTGTTTCTTCAGTGAATTGAAGACAAAGTTATTATTGCTTCACTTAGATGCCAAATTGATGCAAAACTTAAATAGAAGAGCTTTGTTCTCTTAATCTTTCCTGTTTCCCTATCTGAAGCTCATACTAGGAAGATGATTATTTTGGTCTGTCTAATCTGGCAATTGGGCTGCATCAGACAAGGTTCAAAGTTGTTTTAACCCAAACTTTATAAGCTGAAGTTTTTGTAGTAGCCAAAAGGTGGCATCAAAATCAGTTGAGTTCTTGCTTTTTAGTAGAAATCCCAAAGAAAAGGATCATACCCAAGTATCATGAATAACTTCCCTGCATCTCAAAAGGCAGAGAAAGTTACACATGTCAACAAAGCACTCCATTTTCCTTTGAGTCTGTTTTATCTGCTTTGACATTTTAGAAAACTCTCAGTGTTTCCCCTAGTGTCCTTTTGGTTAGGCATAGACAAAGCACAGACTGACCAAATTCTATCCTAAACACTATCACACCATCTCTAAGCATGGGATTTTACGCTCAGTTAAGGAATGTTTTTTAGAGTTGAGAATCAAAGGGTTGCTCTAAGCACATCATGACACTAATGAGTACAAACACTGTTACAGTCTAACAAGTATGTCCTGGACTCAGTTGTTTGTAGTGCCTAACCTGCTTTACACATTCTCACAGAGATGCATTTCATTTACAGATGGAAATATATACAGACACATTTTTTTTAATTTAATGGTACTTTTTACCAGTTTATGTTCAAGGTTTTAAGGACTAGATTAAACGTGGAACATGGAAAACCAATTTCACTGCAACTTTATCAATATGCAGCCTAAAGAACACAGAATTTGGGCTTAGAACCTGTTACTTTTGCCATTTAGTAGTCAGCTAACCCTGAGTGCATACTTTAACCTATCTGAATTTGCTTCCTAATTGTCTAGATGAGAGTAGTAATAATGGCACCACTTAGCAGTGCTAATAGGAGGATCTGATAAGAACTTTACACTGACCTCCAACTGGAGCAAATCACTGTCTTTTCTGTGCTACCCCTTTATTCTGATTCATTTAACAGTGAATCTACTGAGCACCTACTATAATGAAGTGCTGAGGATACAACAGCAAAACAGAGAACGTCCCTGATCTCAAAGAACTTTGACTCTAGTAGAGGAAAATAAACAAGTGAAATTAATAACCAGGATAAATTCAAGTAGTGATAAGTACCCAAGACAATAAACCAGGGTCTTGTGCCAGAAAGTAACTAGAGAAAGTGGGGGTGAGTGTAATGTTTCAGATGTGATTGTAAGCATTATTCTTCAGACAGCACACTCTGCGAAACACACTAGATTGAAATCCATGGATTTCTTTTTTTTTTTTTGTCCAGTTCCTAGTTTAATTTTTTCCAGTTTTATTGAGAATATACTTGACATGTAACATTGTATTAGTTTAAGGTATACAGCATAATGATTTGATATATGCATATATTGAGAAATAATTACCACAATAAGTTTAGTTAACATCTATCACTTCATATAGCTACAAATTTTTTTCTTGTGTTGGGAACTTTTAAGATCTATTCTCTCAGCAACTTTCAAATATACAATATAGTATTGTTAATTATAGTCACCATGCTGTACCTTCCAACCCTAGAAACTTATAACTGGAAGTTTGTACGTTTTGACCAGCTAAAGCCCCTTTCCCACACCCCACACCTCCCACTTCTGGCAACCGCCAATCTGTTCTGTTTCTATGAGTTCATTTTGTTTTAGATATCACATAGCAAAATAGGCTCAGGGTCCATCCATATTGTCACAAATGGCAGGATTTCCTTTTTTACTGCTGAATTTTTAAATTTATTTATTTGTATAAAATCACATTTTCTTTACCCATACACCCATCCAGTGAGACTTAGGTTGTTTCCAGGACTTGGCTATCATAAGCAGTGCTGCAATGACCATGGGGGTGTAGATATCTATTCAAGATCATGATTTAATTTCTTTTGGTTATATACCCAGAAGTGGAATTACTAGATCATGTGGTAATTCTGTTTTTAATTTTTTTAGGATCTCCATACTGCTTTCTACAGTGGCTGCACCAATTTACATTCCCACCAATAATGCACAATAATTTCTCCACATCCTTGCCAACACTTGTTTTCTCTTGTCTTTTTTGATGATAGCCATTTTAATCAGGTGATAACTCATATGGTTTTGATTTGCACTTTCCTGATAATTAGTGATGTTGAACACCTTTTCATATATCTATTGGCCATCTATATGTCTTCTTTGGAAAAATGTCTATTCAGATCCCTGCCAATTTCTTAATCATTTGTTTCATTGTTTGGTTTTTTACTATTGAGTTACATGGGTTCTTTATAAATTTGGGGTATTAATCCCTTATCAGATGTATGATTCAAAAATATTTTCTCCCATTCCATAGGCTTCCTTTTCATTTTGTTGATGGTTTCCTTTGCTGTGCAGAAGCTTTTTAGTTTGATGTAGTCCCACTTGTTTATTTTGCCTTTTCCTACCTTTGCTTTTGGTGTCAGATCCAAAAGATTATTGCCAAGATCGATGTCAAGGAGTTTACTAGGAGTTTTACAGTTTCAGGTCCTAATTCAAGTCTTTAACCCATCTTGAGTTGATTTTTGTTTATGGTGTAAGATGGAAGTGGTCCAGTTTCGTGGCTTTGCATGTGGCATTCCAGTTTTCCCAACACCATTTATTGAAGAGAATATCCTTATTGTATATTCTTGGCTTCTTTGTCATAAAGTAATTGACCATATTTCTGTGGCTTTATTTTGGGGCTCTCTAATATGTTCCATTGAACAATGTGTCATAATTCTCTCTCCTCTTCTATTTTTTGAAAGAGTTTGAGAAGGACTGTTAATTCTTCTTTAAATGTTTGGTAGAGTTTATCAGTGAAGTCATTTGGTCCTGGACTTTTCTTTGTTGGGAGGTTTCTGCTTACTGATCAAATCTTCTTACTAGTAATTCGCTTGTTCAGATTTTCTGTTTCTTCATGATTCAGTCTTGGCACGTTGTATGTTTCTAGGATTTATCCACTTCTTCTAGGCTGTCCAATTTCTTGGTATATAACGGTTCATAGTAGTCTCCTATGATCCTTTGTGTTTGTGTGGTATCAGATGTCTCCTGTTTCATTTCTGAATTTATTTAAGTAGTCTCAACTTTTTTCTCAATGAGTCTAGCAAAAGGTTTGTCAATTTTATGTTTTCAAAAAAACAGTTGGTAGTTTCACTTATCTTCCCTATTGCTTTTTTTTTTAAACATCTTTATTGGAGTATACAATGTTGCTTTACAATGTTGTGTTAGTTTCTGCTGTATAACAAAGTGAATCAGCTATATGTATGTATATATCCCCATATCCCCTCCCTCTTGTGTCTCCCTCCCACCCTCCCTATCCCACCCCTCTAGGTGGTCACAAAGCACGAAGCTGATCTCCCTGTGCTGTGCAGCTGCTTCCTACTAGCTATCTCTTTTACAGTTGGTAGTGTATATATGTCAATGTCACTCTCTCATTTCGTCCCAGCTTACCCATACCCCTCCCCATGTTCTCAAGTCCATTCTCTACATCTGCATCTTTATTCCTGTCCTGCCCCTAAGTTTGTCAGAACCTTTTTTTTTTTTTAAGATTCCATATATATGTGTTAGGATATGGTATTTGTTTTTCTCTTTCCGACTTACTTCACTCTGTATAACAGACTCTAGGTCCATCCACCTCACTAAAAATAACTCAATTTCCTTTCCTTTTATGGCTGAGTAATATTCCATTGTATATATCTGCCACATCTTCTTTATCCATTCATCTGTCGATGGACACTTAGGTTGCTTCCATGTCCTGGCTATTGTAAATAGTGCTGCAGTGAACACTGGGGTACATGACTCTTTTTGAATTATGGTATTCTCAGGGTATATGCCCAGTAGTGGGATTGTTGGGTCATATGGTAGTTCTATTTTTAGTTTTTTAAGGAACCTCCATACTGTTCTCCATAGTGGCTGTATCAATTTACATTCCCACCAACAGTGCAAGAGGGTTCCCTTTTCTCCACACCCTCTTCAGCATTTATTGTCTGTAGATTTTTTGGTGATGGCCATTCTGACCAGTGTGAGGTGATACCTCATTGTAGTTTTGATTTGCATTTCTCTAATGATTAATCTCTATTTCATTTATTTCCACTCTGATCTTTGTCATTTCCTTCCTTCTACTAACTTTGGGCTTATTTTGTTCTTCTTTTTCTAGTTCCTTTAGGTGCAAAGTTAGGTTGTTTACTTGAGATATCTCTTGCTTCTTAATGTAGTTGTTTATCGCTATGAATTTCCCTCTTAGAACTGCTTTGCTGTGTGCCATATGCTTTCGTATGTTATATTTCCAATTTCATTTGTCTCAAGATACTCTCTAATTTCCCTTTTGATTTTTTATTTGACCCGTTTGCTTAGTGGCAAGTTGTTTAATCTCTACATATCTGTTAATTTTCCAGTTTTCTGACTTAATTTCTAGTTTCATACCATTTTGGCAGGAAAAGATGCTTGATATGATTCCAGACTTTTTACGTTTATTAAAACCTATTTTGGGCTTCCCTGGTGGCGCAGTGGTTGAGAGTCTGCCTGCCAACGTAGGGGACGCAGGTTTGTGCCCCGGTCTGGGAGGATCCCGCATGCCGCGGAGCTGCTGGACCCATGAGCCGTGGCCGCTGGGCCTGCATGTCCGGAGCCTGTGCTCCTACGCGGGAGAGGTCACAGCAGTGAGAGGCCCACGTACCGCAAAAAAACAAAACAAAACCAAAAAAACCCTATTTTGTGGCCCAACACATGATTTATCCTGAAGAATATTCCATGTATTTGAGAAGAATGTGTATTCTGTTGGTTTTAGATGGAATGGTCTGTAAATGTCTGTTAAGTCCATCTAGCCTAACCTATAATTTAGTCCAATTCTTCCTTATTAATTTTCTGTCTGGATGATCTAACCATTGATGAAAGTGGGGTATTGAAGTCCCCTACTATTATTATATTGCTGCCTAATTTTTCCCTTCAGATCTGTTAATATTTGCTTTATACATTTCAGTGCTTTTAAGTTGGGTACATATTTATAATGTTATATCCTCTTGTTGGATTGACCCCTTTATCATTATAATCTTCTTTGTCACTTATTAGTCTTTGCCTTAAAGTTTATTTTGTCTGATATAAATATAACTACTTCTGCTTTCTTTTGGTTTCCATTTGCATGGAATATGTTTTTCCATCCCTTTGCTTTTATTCTGTGTCTGCGCATAAAGCTTAAGTAAATCTCTGGTAGGCAGTATATAGTTGAGTCTTGTTTTATTATTCATTCAGCCACTCTTTATCTTCAGATTGCATCATTTTATCCATTTACATTTAAAGTAATAATTGATAGGTGGGACTTACTATTGCCATTTCATTCATTGCTACCTGGATGTTTTGCAGTTCTTTTGTTCTTTTCTTCCCTTGCTCTCTTCCTTTGTGATTTGATGATCTTCTGTAGTAGTATGCTTAGATTCCTTTTTTTTTTTTTTTTACCTTTTGTGTATCTACTATAGGTTTTTGCTTTGTGGTTACCACAAGGCTTACATAAGACATATTACAGCAGTCTATAGCCGATAACTTAATGCAGATGCATACTAAAGTTCTACATTTTTATTCTCCCCCCAACATTTCATGTGCTTGATGTCACAATTTGCATCTTTTCACCTTGTGTATCCATTAATAAGTTACTGTAGTTATAGTTATTTTTACTACTTTTGTCTTATAACCTTCATACTAGATTTATAAATGATTTACCCACCACCATTATAATTTTAGACTATTCTAAAATAGACCTTAATTATGTATTTTCTTTTACTAGTGATATTTTTACTTTCATATGTCTTTCCTGTTACTAATTAGCATCCTTTCATTTTGGCTTGAGGAAGTCTCTTTAACATTTCTTATAAGGCCAGTATGAACTCTATCAGCTTTTGCTTGTCTGGAAAACTCTTTATCTCTCCTTCAATTCTGAAGGATAATTTTGCTGGATAGAGTATTCTTGGTTGGCAATTTTTATTCTTTCAATATATATATCATTGAATATATCATTCTACTGCCTTCCGGCTTGCAAAGTCTCACTGAAAAATCTGCCTGTAGTCTTACAGAGGTTTCCCTTATATGTAACAAGTTGTTTTTCTCTTGCTGCTTTTAAGATTCTGTCCTTGTCTTTAACTTTTGACAGTTTAATTATAATATTTCTTGCTATGAGTTTCTTTGGGTTCATCTTATTTGGAACTTTCTGTACTTCCTGGATTTGGATGTCTGCTTGCTTCCCCAGGTTAAGGAAGTTTTAAACCATTATTTCTTTGAAGAAGCTTTCTGCCGCTTCTCTCTTTCTTCTCCTTCTGGGATCCATATAACACAAATGTTGATCCACTTGATGGGGTCCCATAAGTCCCTTAAGCTATCTACACTCTTTTTCAGTCTTTTTTTGTTTTGCTCCTCTGATTGGATGAATTCTACTGCCCTATCTTTGAGTTTGCTCATTCTTTCTTTTGCTTATCTAGTCTGCTGTTGAACCCCTCTAATGAATTTTTCAGTTCAATTTTTATATTCCTCAGCTCTGTGATTTCTGTTGATACTTTACCTATATTTTCTATCTCTCTGTTGAAATTCTCATTATACTTATGCATTGCTCTCCTGACTTCGGTGAGCATCTTAATGACCTTTATTTTGAATTATATCAGGTAAATCATGTATCTCCATTTCATTAAAATCTGTTTCTAGAGATTTAGCTGTTCTTTTGTTTGGAACATAATCCTCTGTTTCTTCATTTTCCTTGATTCTATGTGTTGGTTTCTGTGCATTAGATAAAACTGCTGCCTCTCTGAGCCTGGTTTCTTGTAGGAGATAAATCTTAATGTTCACCCCAGCCCCAGCTCTTAACTGTCTCTCAAACCTTTGTGCATGTCCAAGTTGCTTTCTTTGTTCTTAGTGGCTCTTAGTAGTTGAGTAGTGCCAAGACCTGTCAGTGTCCCAAAGGGGAGGATCTCAGTCAGTGATAGATGCAGGCTGATTGGAAGTCAGACCCTCAGACACCAGCTTTTAAAGTACATAAATAGATCTCTTTCAGGGAAAGACTGGGAAATGAGCATTTCAGTCTGCTCCCTCTGCACTGACAGCTGAGGGGATAGCCAGTTAAGAAGTGTTTTTTTGTTTGCTACATTTGTCCCATTTCATTGTGGGACCAATGAAATGCAAGCCCCATGGGCCACCAGAGCCAGATCAAGGGGTGTGTCCCCCGGGTGGCAGTTGCAAAAGCTCGTGCACTAGATGTGTGCACAAGTTCCTACCAGGTAGTCAGTACAACTTGGAGCTGCCAGAGGGAGAACACAGAGACAGTGCCCACTGGCCTCCTCCAGGCTCTGGGGAAGACTGTAGTCATCCCCAGATGTGTGCATATTAGAAGTCTAACCCTCATGCAGCAGTATTGAAGTATGCAAATAGCTTTCTTTCAGGAAAAGCCTGGGAGATGGGTGTTTCTGTCTGTTCCCTCTGAGATGAGTCTGGGGGAAATAACCACAGTGAGTTAAGAACTTATTTTTTTTTTTGTGGTATGCGGGCCTCTCACTGTTGTGGCCTCTCCCGTTGCAGAGCACAGGCTCCGGACACGCAGGTTCAGCAGCCATGGCTCACGGGCCCAGCCGCTCCGTGGCATGTGGGATCTTCCCGGACTGGGCATGAACCCGTCTCCCCTGTATCGGCAGGTGGACTCTCAACCACTGCGCCACCAGGGAAGCCCCAAGAACTTCTTTGTTTACAATAGTCTTATGAGTCTCATGGATGCAAGCCCTGTTGGCTTTCAGAGCTAGGTGTTTTGAGGGCCTGTCCCTTGGGTCAAGAGTCTTAAAAGTTGGGGCACTAGATGTGGGGTTCAAACCTTTCATTCCTCAGGGACAGGCTGGGATTTGGGCATTTCCTCCCAATTGTATGGCACTGAGCCAGGCGTGGGGTTTATGGTAAAACTGTGTCTCAGCCTTTCCTACTCATTTTGATGTGGGTATTTCCTTGTTCACCTGATACGTAGGAGTTACTCAGCTAGTTTCTGGATTTCTTTCAGAGGGAATTGCTCTGTGTGTAGCTGTAGATCCAGTGTGTCCATGGGAGGAGGTGAGTTAGAAGCCTCCTATGTTGCTGTCTTGGACGTGAACTCTCTGAAATCCATGGATTTCTTGGCTATATTCCTGAAGACTGAGATCCTTGAGAAAACTCTGTGTCTTGTTTCCTAGAGTGATTCCAACCTTTTGCATACTGACTGGCCCTTTGGAGACCTCACAAATGATGTATTATAATATTGAATATGAAAGTGCTTTGTTAAAAAAAGGACATGTAAGTTTCACCCTAATTACTCTTCTTTCATTTAATTTTTTGCATTATTATCAGAAAATTAAGGCCAGGTAGGTTGAGTCCAATGCCCAAAGGTCAACAATGGAAAGATGTAAAGTCAGGATTTGACTCTAGAGTATATTCTTTCAACAAAATGTTTTATCTCTTGTTCTTTCAAAGGGCTTTGATAAGTAAGGTAACTCATTGCCTCAGCTCATGTACTTTCAAGACTTTTATTTTTGGACAATTTGGAGGGAATATAAAAGTATTAGATTTTTTGGTAGAAACTTGTAATGCATATTAATATATAAATAAGCAAATAAAAATTACTCATAATTCTACTTTATAATATCTGTCATTAATTCTTTTTCAAAATAAAAAAAAGTTTAATATTTTCCTGCCTACATGCTCACAGTGAACAATTGAAACAGTTCAAGAAGGTATAAATAGCAACAAGAATGGTCTTTTAAAATGTAAAGTGGATTGTATCACTGTCTTGGTGAACACCGTTCCATGGCCTTCCTGCACTTATACATCAAATCCAAATACTTTTAAAGGGCACATAGAACCACAAAATCTGACTCCTATCTGGTTCTCAGACATCTGCTCATTCCACTCCCCTTTTTCTTTGCTACACTCCAGCCTCCTGGGCTTCTTTCTGTTCCAGGAGTACCATAGGCTCATTCCTGCCCTAGGACTTTTGCCCTTGTCTCTGGCTTTAAAGCTCTTATCAAGGCTTTTGAAAGGCTGCCTTCTTCCTAGCCTTCATATTTCAATTTAAAAGTCACCTACTCATGAAAGTCCTAACCTGCCCCATGCAACCACGAGGCAGCTCATTATATACCAGTCACTCTCTATGGGGCCACCTGTTTTGTTTTTACTTTTATAACATTTATCATACAATTTGAAATTATCTTGACTGTTTACATCTTTATTGTAATTGCCCTCTAATTGAATGTAAGCTTCATGAGTGCAGGTAGCTTGTCTACTTGTTTGCACTATAACCTCTGCCTTTAGAACACTATCGGAAACATAATAGTGACTCAGTAAACACATAAATAAAAATAAAAATATAATCCCACTACCCAGAAATAATTAATGTAGGAATGTGTATATCCTTTCATATATAGGTGTTTTTTGATACGTGATGTTCATATATATCACAAGGCAGAATTATACTATACATGGCATTTATTATACTAAATTATATAATTATACTAAATCATGGCGTAAACTGATTTCTTGAATTAACAAAATATCATGGGTGTATTTCCATGTCAATAAATACATCTCTACTCAATCACTTTTAATGATTAAATAGTATTTTATTATATGACTGTACCGTAACTCATTTTTTTTTTTACATCTTTATTGGAGTATAATTGCTTTACAATGGTGTGTTAGTTTCTGCTTTATAACAAAGTGAATCACTTATACATATACATATGTTCCCATATCTCTTCCCTCTTGCGTCTCCCTCCCTCCCACCCTCCCTATCCCATCACTCCAGGCAGTCACAAAGCACCAAGCTGATCTCCCTGTGCTAATGCGGCTGTTTCCCACTAGATATCTACCTTACATTTGGTAGTGTATATATGTCCATGCCTCTCTCTCACTTTGTCACAGCTTACCCTTCCTCCTCCCCATATCCTCAAGTCCATTCTCTAGTAGGTCTGTGTCTTTGTTCCTGTCTTACCCCTAGGTTCTTCATGACATTTTTTTTTTCTTAAATTCCATATATATGTATTAGCATACGGTATTTGTCTTTCTCCTTCTGACTTACTTCACTCTGTATGACAGACTCTAGGTCTATCCAACTCATTACAAATAGCTCAATTTCGTTTCTTTTTATGGCGGAGTAATACTCCATTGTATATATGTGCCACATCTTCTTTATCCATTCATCTGATGGTGGACACTTAGGTTGTTTCCATCTCTGGGCTATTGTAAATAGAGCTGCAATGAACATTTTGGTACATGACTCTTTTTGAATAATGGTTTTCTCAGAGTATATGCCCAGTAGTGGGATTGCTGGGTCATATGGTAGTTCCATTTGTAGTTTTTTAAGGAACCTCCATACTGTTCTCAATAGTGGCTGTACCAATTCACATTCCCACCGGCAGTGCAAGAGTGTTCCCTTTTCGCCACACCCTCTCCAGCATTTATTGTTTCTAGATTTTTTGATGATGGCCATTCTGACTGGTGTGAGATGATATCTCATTGTAGTTTTGATCTGCATTTCTCTAATGATTAATGATGTTGAGCATTCTTTCATGTGTTTGTTGGCAATCTGTATATCTTCTATGGAGAAATGTCTATTTAGGTCTTCTGCCCATTTTTGGATTGGGTTGTTTGTTTTTTTGTTATTGAGCTGCATGACCTGCTTATAAATTTTGGAGATTAATCCTTTGTCAGTTGCTTCATTTGCAAATATCTTCTCCCATTTTGAGGGTTGTCTTTTGGTCTTGTTTATGGTTTCTTTGCTGTGCAAAAGCTTTGAAGTTTCATTAGGTCCCATTTGTTTATTTTTGTTTTTATGTCCCTTTCTCTAGGAGGTGGGTCAAAAAAGATCTTGCTGTGATGTATGTCATAGAGTGTTCTGCCTATGTTTTCCTCTAAGAGTTTGATAGTTTCTGGCCTTACATTTAGGTCTTTAATCCATTTTGAGCTTATTTTTGTGTTTGGTGTTAGGGAGTGATCTAATCTCATACTTTTACATGTACCTGTCCAGTTTTCCCAGCACCACTTATTGAAGAGGCTGTCCTTCCTCCACTGTATATTCCTGCCTCCTTTATCAAAGATAAGGTGACCATATGTGCGTGGGTTTATCTCTGGGCTTTCTATCCTGTTCCATTGATTTACCTTTCTGTTTTTGTGCCAGGACCATACTGTCTTGATTACTATAGCTTTGTAGTATAGTCTGAAGTCAGGGAACCTACTTGCTCCACCTCCGTTTTTCTTTCTCAAGATTGCTTTGGCTATTCGGGGTCTTTTGTGTTCCCATAAAAATTGTGAAATTTTTTGTTCTAGTTGTGTGAAAAATGCCAGTGGTAGTTTGATAGGGATTGCGTTGAATCTGTAGATTGCTTTGGGTAGTATAGTCATTTTCATAATGTTGATTCTTCCAATCCAAGAACATGGTATATCTCTCCATCTATTTGTATTATCTTTAATTTCTTTCATCAGTGCCTTATAATTTTCTGCATACAGGTATTTTGTCTCCTTAGGTAGGTTTATTCCTAGATATTTTATTCTTTTTGTTGAAATGGTAAATGGGAGTGTTTTCTTTATTTCACTTTCAGATTTTTCATCATTAGTGTATAGGAATGCCAGAGATTTCTGTGCATTAATTTTGTATCCTGCTACTATACCAAATTCACTGATTAGCTCTAGTAGTTTTCTGGTGGCATCTTTAGGATTCTCTATGTAGAATACCATGTCATTTGCAAACAGTCACAGCTTTACTTCTTCTTTTCAGATTTGGATTCCTTTTATTTCCTTTTCTTCTCTGATTGCTGTGGCTAAAACTTCCAAAACTATGTTGAATAATAGTGGTGAGAGTGGGCAACCTTGTCTTGTTCCTGATCTTAGCATAACTCATTTAATCAATCTCCTATTGATAGACACTTAGGCTGTTTCCATTTTATTATTACTATTTCATAGTACCTATAACATTAGGAATGTTTATGCAAATTTCCATCAGATATGTTCTAGGAGAAAAACTGCTGAATCAAAAAGAACATACAAATTTCATAAATACTTGATAAAATATGATAAATATTATCATATTTCACTACCACCAGTAGAAAATAAGATGTCTTTTTTTCCTCTCATTCTGGTCAATCCTGGAAATTTTAATCTTTTTAATTTATTTGACAACTTAATAAGCTAAAGTAATATCTCTATTAATTTGCATTTCTTTTTTAACTGTGGTTGATCAGCACTTTCTGTTATTGTTGGCCATTATATCATGTTATTTCCTGTTTATCACTTTTGCCAACTTCTACACTGAATGATCATCTTTTTCTTTTTTGATTTTATAAAAGTAGTTCATATAATAAAGCTACTGACCCACTGTCAGGTATACATGTTGAAAAAATTTCTTTTTCCTGAATTTCCACTTATCTTTTAACTTTGTATACCACTTTGTGGGTTAAAGTGGGATTACTCTGTGTCATACTTTAAAATTTCTGTTACATTTTCTGGCTTTGGGGTCATGTTTAGAAAAAACTTCTTTACCCCATTATTCTATTAACATGCCCCTGCATTTTCTTCTGTTACTTTTTGGTTGTATATTTTATATACAATATTTCTATGTTTCAGTATTCATTTTGGTATAATGTATGAGATAAATATCCAATTTTATTTTATATTCATGAATGTCATTTCAGTTAACTCAATACCACTTATTTAATAATCTACTCTTTGGCTACTGACTTGGAATCCCATCTTTATCACATTTAAAATTGATGTTTGTAATTGTATTTCTTTCTTTCTGCTAGTTCTATGATAATTTCATACTGTTTTAAGGATTGAAATCTGATATTTTCATAAATATTTTCACTTACTACTAAAAACTGTCAGAACCATTTAAAGTAACTTTTTATCTTTTCAAATTAATACACATTTATATAAGAATTAAAACAATTGAGAGGCTTAAAAAATATATATTTTGGAATACAATAGGTGGTTTGTAAAGAAGTATATAAATTTACCAAATGATAATTGTGGTATCAGAAGTCAGAGAGGAAAAAGAGCATATTTTTCAACAAACTATTCTGAGATCAACTGGCGCTGCAATTGGAAAAAAAGAAAGTTTGATTCTTACTTCATTCCATGCACAAAAATAAATCCCAAGTGCATTAGAAATTTATAACTTCTAATAAACCATAGACATACTAGAGAAATATAGCTAAATGTTATTTTCAGGAGAAGGAAGGCAATTATAATCATGACACAAAATCCAAAAACTATAAAGAAAATTAACATAATCAATTCTTAAAAATATAAACATACATTTTTAATGGCTCCATTATATTTTATTAAATACATGGGCCATAATTTACTACCATCCACATATTGTTAGATATCTGTATAGTTTCCAATATACTATTATTGTAAATAATACTTTAAAGAACATATCTGTTACACTAGGATTGTCTTTGAATGATCTTTATGTACTGAAATTGTGGTATCCCATTTTTGTTGGAAATAAGTGGGTCATTGGCTTAGGTCTGGGAAACATTGTTACAGAGGCCCTTTTAAAAATAGCCTATTTTAAAGAACTAGAGATTTGTGTGATCTTTTTACCACCTGGTGCTTTCTTTGTCCTTCATAGTGTGAAGGTTTTGTTGGCAATGTCTAGGAGCTTTTGAGTTACTGAGGTTAAGATAAGAATTACCATCCTAGATCAGAATTTAGTCTAGTTGTCTCTAATAGGCAATGAGGACCTTTTATAGATGTCAGCTTACCCGCCATAAACTCAACCTGACATGATTAAGGATTTACCCCCCAACCTCACCCAAATTTCTGGTTTCTCTTGATTGTCCATAATAATTCTACTCCGTGTGTGTTGTTAACCCTTTCCTAAACCTATTTTTTAAATCTGTTTATCTCTTGGAATAATAAGCTCCAAGTTATGGGTGGGCAACATGGGGACACAATAGAAATATTCTGAGACTCCTTTTTGCTGTTTTTGGTGGTAGAGAGCGCTGCTGCTGCCTTGGTTTCTTACCCTTTCAATACTAACTTTTATAGAAACTGAATTGGTTATGAAGAACCAGGGTATTGAGTAAAAACTCAGGTATTACCAGAAAAGAAATGGACCAGTGAGAAAGGAGAAAAAAATTTCTAAAAATATGAAATCTATGTTTCTGTTTTGTTTTTTCTTTATGATGAAGAAAGAAAACTTGCTTTCATAATGAAAACTTCTGTTATAATTAACATTAGAAAGGAATTTAATGGAACATTCCCCCTTGTTTGTTTCAGCTACTTAGGGTCATTGTCAGCAGCAGGCTAGTTGTCATGAAAAGCTGGCCTGCCACTCATTGAAGACTTTCTAGGTGTGCCCCTCACTTTGAAAGGTGGAGTGATTTATCAATAGACACTGTGGCAAAAACAATTCTAACAACTGCACTGTCTAGCTTTTTAGCAGCTCCTCAGAACTCAGCCTTCCAATAGCCCATTTCATAAGGCATTTTAAAATATGGCTTCCGATAAAATCACTGGTCCAATTCACCCAGTACAATTATATTTTTACTAAGCAGAGTCTTCGTGTGTTCTAATAAAATGCTGCAGAACAATGACATCTTGTCTTAAGTCATATAGTATGAAACATCCCACCTGCTTACAAACTGCCTCTGGGGAAAAGGGGAGGGAAGTCCTTTTTTATGAACTTCAATCCTCTTATGAGTAGGATTAATGTGAAAGTGATTTCTAGGTTCCAGCTTAGACAGTAAAATCAGACAAAGCAAAGCGGCCATACTCACTCATTGGGGGTGCCCTTTTGGCCACAAAAGTGGCCTTGGCTGTCTGTAGGATAGGCCACTCTTCTGGGGTCGCCATTGACCCAGGCTGCAGGAACAAGAAAAGACAAAAAAATCAGCAACAGCTGGCTGAAGGCAGTCTGATTTGAGAAATTAGAATGCACCATTGCAACACACTAACCTCTCCCCTCAATCACAAAAGATTATTGATTTTCTTAAAAGAGTAATTTCTTAATGAAAAGTAAAATAAAATATGGATGAATCCGTCAGAAAGCACATTTCTTATTCTCTCAGGATTCATCTGGGTTGTAGCCAAAACATGAGGTAATGCACTTAGAAAATGACATTTATTAAAATGTGAATTAGAGGGCACACTACAAATGCTTGGGTGGCAAGAAGTCACTTTTGCTAGGGCTCAAAACTAAATGACTTCATAGCAGAGCTAATAAATTTGCAGTACCTATTATGATGTAATTCTTTTGGGTTATACATAAGTGAAGACCATTACAAAAAATTCAAAGGAGTGAAACTATAATACCCAATTCAAATTGGCTAGTTCTTTATGATTTCTTATGACACTGTAAAGGCGAACAGTAGCAACTTCAGAAGTAACACATAATAAAAATTCACTGTACACTTTGTCTGATAATCTCAAAGCTGCCTATAAATATCAAGTGTTTTCAAACTTCATGAAATTAAAGATTTAGCTCTGTTTTCTCTGAAGATGCTGGGTGGGCTCCACCTCATACAAACTCATCGCCCTTATATACTTATCAGCTAGACTACAGAACCACACAAAGCAACGTACATTAGCTAAATTGGGCCATACTCCCTAATTCTAACTAAATGTTTCTAATTTCTCTAATTTGATTAATACGTTTCCTAAAAATCTGGGAAATTTATTGGTCACCTAATGCTTGCCTTTGTATATGGAAAACATATCTCTTTGTCCTTTGCTTCTTTTAACATTTCCAGCTATCTCCTTACCCACATGTAATGGATTTGACAGTTCATGTTACAATTCAATCACTCTTATGTACATAGCCTGTGTGACTTGGGAAGATAAAAATAAATCAATTCTGAATGAGAATTTTAATATGGAAAAGACACTTTTCTCAATAATTTTTCTCATCCATCCAAGCCTTTCCTTTTAGTATCTGAGTACCCAGAAAAGTCTCCTTTGTCTAATTCTTTCTTCAATGTCATAGAGGCACTGACAGTTTCATCTTCTAATACCTTCTTACAAAATCTGACTCATTCGGACAGTTCTCTGCTGCCATATGCTCCCATCTTTATGTCCCAGGATAAAGAAAGTGGACTATAAATAAGGCATTTAAATGACATCTAAGTGTTCAATGTATAATGTCTCCAGGCACTATTTTATTAAATTCTTCTTTTATATCTTAGTTTGTCAGATACCTAAGAGTTCTAATTTTACCTGACTCTATACTCTGTAATATGTTTCTTTTAACTTTATCCCAAAATGGTATATTCCTTTTCTATACAATTATTAATTCAAAATGGGCACCTGAAGAAACATTTGGATTGCTAGGTTTGCTACTTAATATTTTTATGACCCTGAACAAGTCACTTAAATGCTTTAGTCTTGGCTTTCCAATTTGTTACTAAAAAAATGGGTATAATAATACCCAGCCCCAAAGAATGTTGAGGATATGAAAGAAGATAAAGAAAGTGGAATGCCTAACGTGGTACTTGGCGTGCAATATAGACTCAGTAATGATAGGTCCTGTCTTATTTGGGTTTCACAGAAACCAAACACTGAGACAAGGACTTTGATACACGTAGTTAATTTGGGAAGTGATTAAGTGGGGGCGAAGAGAGTGAGACAGGGAAGGGAGCAAAGCCAATAAAGTGCATGTTAACGAGTGGGATACTGTTATGGGTGAGGTGACTCCACGCTGCTGGGGACCTTCTGAGGAACCATGGAGAACCTCTGCCCATGTTGCCGTGTCAGTGGGCATGATAAAACTATCTGCCATAGCTGCAAGCAAACTTGGAAGGACTGGGGGGATATGGGGTGGGGCATCAGCAACACCTGCTGTAGTTTTTTTTCTTTTTTCATCATCAGTCATTCAGCTAAATATCTTACTAAATGATAGCTCTGTGTCCTGTACTAGAAGTCAATACCAGTATAGTTTACGTCAGAGTTCTCAACAAACACATGAAAAGGAGAGAATAAAGTTTGTAGAAGGCTTGGAGAAGAGGTGGGACCTGGAAAAGACTAGAAAATGACCAAGATTTGAGAAGGAATCTGGAAGGTGACAAGGAGTAGGGAAAGAATTATAGATTGAGGAAACAGTATAATAATAAGAGCTTCAATTTACTAATTGCTTACATGTATCAAGTACTATGCTAAATATATTATATCCATTTCTCATTTGAGTCTCACAATAACCCTATAAAGTAGATATTTTCACCTCTGATATTATTTGCAGCTCAGAGTTTTATTTACTTCTCAAGATCACCCAGGTTTTAAGTGGCATAAACAGGGTTTGAACTTAGGAGTGTTGCTCTCTAGGGCTCATGCTTTAAACATTAGACTATAGTCACTATACTGCTGCCTGCTAAAGGACAGATTGGGAATGAGCTTGTTAACACTGGAAACAACAAGGATATCAGCTAAATGAGGATGAGCAGTATGTTAGACACATATGGTAGGAAAGGAGATAACACAGGTGATTTTGGAGCCTCTGCCACCTGTAAAGAAGAGCTTTGTACTTGGCAGGAGAAGGAGAGAGTCTGGTTGACAGGGATCTCATGCCCAAGACAAAGGAGAGGAAGATGAACATGGAAGTGTCAAGGGAAGAGTTCTCCTCCTTGATTTTGTAGTTTTGAATTATGGCAGGTGGCTGTTTACTAAGCTGCTGCTACACCTCTCCACGTATCCTCTGGCACAGAAGTTTTGCTGCATATGCTCTGTGTTTGAGCTGGAACATCAAGTCTGAGCTGAAAGCTTCAAGGGCCAGTTCAACCAAGTCACCTCAGTCAAGGGTATCTAGTTTTCCTTATCTTCTCCATTAAGCCCACATCTCTCCACACCTCCACTGGAGGAATATGGCACGGAAAAAAAGAGGAGGAAAAGGAAATACGCAGTAGCAGTCATTCTGTCCATTAGTAAAGAAAGGGGCTTCTCACATTTTACTCCCTTTCTTGGAATTTCTCTATTCATGGAACTTCTAGAACTGTGCTGTCCAATATGGTAGCCACTAACCACATATGTCTACTGTACACTTAAATGTGGCTTACCTGAAGCGAGACATAATGTAACTGCAAAATACACATCAGATTTTAAAGAGAGTATGAACAACAACAAAAAAAGAATGTAAATATCTCATTAATACTGTTCATATTGAGTATATTTGAAATGATAATATTTGGTTATGGTTAATTTCATCTGTTTATTTTTACTCCCTTAAATGTAGCTACTAGGAAATTTAACATTACACATTTGACTCACTTATGCTTCTTCTGGCTCGATCTGTTCTAGAATATTTCCCCACAAATGTCAGGACTTCTCATATAAGGTGATTAATTGTGCTGTAGCATCATGGGTTTGTATGTCAGTCCTCCTCAACTCCATCATACCCAACACATCCTTTTTATAACGAATATTTGACAATGCTGCTTTTATATAAATCTTGAAGTACTATTTATACATAACTCATCTACCCCCCCACACACAATTTCTTAAAAACAAACAAACAATAGCTGTAATGTAAATGAGAACTAAGAAAATAAGTTCTAATTAAACAGTATGCATATCAATATTGCAAATGCTCACATGTGACCAAGCTAGAAGACACAGTAAAATAGGTACTTGCAGCTATAGATAGAATCACTGAATGTAACAGTTATAATTGCAGGAGGATTCAGGTGTATTGTGTAGGAGACTCAAATACTGTAAGTGGTGTTGTCAATGATATGATTTTCCTAAATGAAAAAATTTTAGTAAATTCCAACCAAAAAAGTACAATCTTTCCTAAAATTCTCTTGGTAGTTATTAAAACCATGCAAAAATAAAAATTTGTAATTTTAAAACAGAAGTTCTAGATTCAAATATTTAAAAGCAAATTGTCACCTACATGAGTGGTACATGGGAAAGTTAGGCAAGAAGCGGGGCAATTCTTGGTTTTGTAGAACTGTCCCAGATATTGCCAGGCATCTATCTTCCCTGGTTTCCACCTACCCACTAAAAGACAGTAGTACCTCTAAAACATGTGACAATCAAAAAGTCAACTCAAATTTTCCAGAAGACCCCCTATGCAGTGGTACTGCTCCAGTTGAGAGCCACTGATGTAGATGTTTATTCACACTCTTAAAAATTTCCAAAATATATAGATTTCACATGGTCTTTTCCTCCCTGATTTTTTGGGGGATATGCCATCATGGAGCTCTTTCTTATAATTTAATCCCATATACTTTTTTTATTCACTAGTTTTATTTTTTGGATTCTACATATAAGTGATATCATACAGTATTTATCTTTCTCTGTCTGAGTTATTTCACTAAGCATATTGCCTTCCAAGTACATCCATGCTGTTGCAAATGGCAAAATTTCATTCTTTTTTATGGCTGAGTAGTATTCCATTGTATGTATATACGCATCTTCTTTATCCATTCATCTGTTGATGGACACTTGTTTCCATATCTTGGCAATTGTAAATAATGCTGCTATGAACACTGCAGTGTATGTATCTTTTTGAATTAGTGTTTTTGTTTCTTTTGGCTATATACCCCAGAGTGGAAATGCTGAGTCATATGGTAGTTCTATTTTTTTTTTTTAAGTACTGCATTTTCTTTTTAATATTTATTTATTTATTTAGGTTGCACCAGGTCTTAGTTGTGGAAGGCAGGCTCCTTAGTTGAGGCTCCAGGGATACTTAGTTGTGGCTCACCAGCTCCTTAGTTGCAGCAATGGACTCCTTAGTTGTGGCCTATGGGCTCCTTAGTTGTGGCATGCGAACTCTTAGTTGTGGCATGCATGTGGGATCTAGTTTCCTGACCAGAGATCAAATCCAGGCCCCCTGCATTGGGAGCACAGAGTGTTATCCACTGTGCCACACTTTTTTTTTTTTTTTTTTTTGGGAAACCTCCATACTGTATTCCACAGTGGTTACACCAATTTACATTCCTATCAACAGTGTACAAGAGTTCCCTTTGCTCCACATCTTTGCCAACATTTGTGATTTGTGTTATTTTTGATGACAGTTATTCTTAGAGGTATGAGGTGATATCTAGTTGTGGTTTTAATTTGCATTTCTCTGATGATTAGCAATATTGAGCATCTTTTCACGTGCCTGTTGGTCATTTGTATTCTTTGGAAAAACGTCTATGTTAAAATTTGTATGGAAACACAAAATACCCTAAATAGCCAAAACAATCTTGAGAAAGAATCACACTCCCTGACTTCAGACTATACTACAAAGCTATAGTAACAATATGGTATCGGCACAAAAACAGACTTATAGATCAATGCAACAGAACAGAGAGCCCAGAAATAAGCCCATGAACTTATGGTCAACTTACAACAAAGGAGGCAAGAACATACAATGGAGAAAAGACACTCTCTTTTTTTTTTTTTTGCTGTACGCGGGCCTCTCACTGTTGTGGCCTCTCCCATTGCGGAGCACAGGCCCCGGATGCGCAGGCTCAGCGGCCATGGCTCATGGGCCCAGCCACTCCGTGGCATGTGGGATCTTCCTGGACCGGGGCACGAACCCGTGTCCCGTGCATCAGCAGGCGGACTCTCAACCACTGTGCCACCAGGGAAGCCCCAAGACAGTCTCTTTAATAAGTGGTGTTGGGAAGACTGGACAGCTACATGTGAAAGAATGAAATTTGAACACTTTCTAATACCATATACAAAAATAAAATCAAAATGAATTAAAGACCTGAATGTATTGGGTTGGCCAAAAGGTTTGTTCACTTTTTCCATAAGATGGCTCTAGTAGCACTTAGTTGTCTTTCATTGGAAACCATTTTGTTAGATTGCATGTGACAGCTGTCATATCAGCATGCACTTAAAAAAAAGACATCAAAATTGGTGAATTTTTGTGTAGCCATTTTAATATTGAAGATAGAAGAAAAAAGCAACATTTTCAGCATATGATGCTTCATTATTTCAAGAAAGGTAGAAACACAACCAAAAGGCAAAAAAAAAAAAAAATATTTGTGCTGTGTATGGAGAAGGTGCTGTGACTGATGGAGCATGTCAAAAGTGGTTTGCAAAGTTTCATGCTGGAGATTTCTCGCTGGACGATGCTCCGTGGTCGGGTAGACCAGTTGAAGTTGATAGCGATTAAATCGAGACATTAACTGAGAACAATCAACCTTATACGTGAGATAGCCGACATACTCAAAATATCCAAATCAAGCGTTGAAAATCATTTGCACCAGCTTGGTTATGTTCATCGCTTTGATGTTTGTGTTCCACATAAGTTAAGTGAAAAAAATCTTCTTGACCGTATTTCCGCATGAGATTCTCTATTGAAACGTAATGAAATCATTCTGTTTTTAAAACAACTTGTGATGGGCAATGAAGAGTGGATACTGTATAACAATGTGGAATGGAAGAGATCATGGGGCAAGCGAAATAAACCACCAACCACACCAAAGGCCGGTCTTCATCCAAAGAAGGTGATCTTGTGTATATGGTGGGATTGGAAGGGAGTCCTCTATGATGAGCTCCTTCTGGAAAACCAAACAATTAATTCCAACAAGTACTGCTCCCAATTAGACCAACTGAAAGTGGCACTCGATGAAAAGCATCTGGAATTAGTCAACAGAAAATGCATAATCTTCCATCAGGATAAGGCAAGACTGCATGTTTCTTTGATGACCAGGCAAAAACTGGTACAGCTTGGCTGGGAAGTTCTGATTCATCTGCCGTATTCATCAGACATTGCACCTTCGGATTTCCATTTATTTTTGTCTTTACAAAATTCTCTTAATGGACAAAATTTCAATTCCCTGGAAGACTGTAAAAGGCACCTGGAACAGTTCTTTGCTCAAAAAGATAAAATATTTTGGAAGATGGAATTATGAAGGTGCCTGAAAAATGGCAGAAGGTAGTGAAACAAAAGGGCGAACATGTTGTTCGATAAAGTTCTTGGTGAAAATGAAAAATGTGTCTTTTATTTTTACTTAAAAACTGAAGGGACCTTTTGGCCAACCCAATAAGACTGGGAATCATAAAACTCCTAGAAGAAAACATAGGCTGAACAGCCTTTGACATAAATTGTAGTAATATTTTTTTAGATCCATCTCCTAAGGCAAAAGAAAATAAAAGCAAAAATAAACAAATGGGACCTAATCAGCTTAAAAACTTTTGCACAGCAAAGGTAACCATCAACAAAATGGAAAGACAACCAACTAAATGGGAGAAAATATTTGCAAATGATATGACCAATAAGGGGTTAATAACCAAAATACATAAACAGCTCATACAGCTCAACCTCAAAAAACCAAACGACCTGATTAAAAAATGGACAAAAGACCTGAATAATGCCATTTACTTTTATTCAGCTGATCAGCATGTTTGGCAGCTTTCAAATATGTCCATAAATTATTTGACAATTTTCCTTCAAATAGTGGTGCTTAATTCCCTATCCTTTGAGTGTGGACTAGACTTAGTGACTGGCTTCTAATGAATAGAATGTGACAGAATAATATTTGGTGACTTCCAAGAATAGGTCATAAAAGGCAGTGCAGCTTCCTCTTTGCTCTCCCTCTCTCTATTTTAGATCAGTAGCTCTAGGGGAAGCCATCTGACATGTCATGAGGACACTCAGACAGTCCTATAGAAAAAGCCCACGATTGTCAGCAGTCAGCAAGAACTGAAGCCTCGTGGTGACATCCGTGCAAGGGAGCCATCTAGAAGGCTGACACCTCACCATAGTCACGCCTTCAGCGGAGTGTGGCCTTGGCTTACATCTTGACCGCTACTTCATAAAGAACTCAGAGCCAGAGCCACAACCAAGCTATTCCCAATTCCAGACCACAGAAACTGTGAGATAAGAAATGTTTGCTTACTTTACATTGCCAAGTTTGGAGTAATTTGTTATGCAGCAATAGATAACTAACTACTATCTAGCTTTTAAAAATCTTTTGTATACCTGAAGCAGTTAAATCACCTTTCTCTCCTTCAACCTAAATATTCACAACACTTAAGTTTTATTTTCTATTTGATTTCTATTTTTATTTTCTCTTGTCATGTTTTAAACTCATAGCGACAATTCCTAGGATTTAAGTATTTTTTGTTGCTTCGCTATATGATTTAATACATGGAGCCTGCAACTTGATTTAAAATATGACTTAGGGCCTACCTAACCAATTACATGTTATCTGATACCTATTTACCTTACTTCTTTAAAAAAAAGTTAATATGAAAACTTTATCTTAAAGTGTGGGTCTAGAATATAGTCAAACTCCCATTCAATCATTCATACTGAATTGTCAGTCATCATATTCTTATTAAGTTAAATCATTCATTCATTCACTGGGCCTTACTATTGGCCAGTGCAGAGGGAAGATGGTTTCTGAAGAATGATAATGGATTCGCTTAAGCTTAACCAAGTCACGGCCTTAATTTTAGCTGCTGTTCAAGTTGTAGTCTCTCTGCTGGAACAAATCAAAGCAGCCTCTGCCAGCTTGCATGCAGCAATTGATCTAACAAAAGCTTTCTCCTTTCCCAGTAAGTATAAACACCAGGAGCATTTGCTTTCAACTGGCAGGGATAGTGCTGCATCCTCACCATCTCCCCTTGAAGCTACATGACCTCCTAGCTCTTTGTCACAATTTAGTCTGCAAGATTTTTTTTTTTTTTTTGCGGTACGCGGGCCTCTCACTGCTGTGGTCTCTCCCGTTGCGGAGCACAGGCTCCGGACGCGCAGGTCCAGCGGCCATGGCTCACGGGCCCAGCCGCTCCGCGGCATGTGGAATCCTCCCGGACCGGGGCATGAAACCGTGCCCCCTGCATCGGCAGGCGGACTCTCAACCACTGCGCCACCAGGGAAGCCCTAGTCTGCAAGATTTTAATATAATATCTTACCTCACAGGATACAACACAGATTCCTTACACTGATGGCATCATGCTGATAAGATCTGGAGAATATTGGATAGCATGTAACCAGGATGTCATACAAAGACATACGTGTGCTAATGGATAGGAGATAAACCTCATGAAAATACAGGAGTCTTCCAGTAAGATCTGAGGGCCTGGTAGTGATATCTCCTCCAAAGTAAAAGATAAGTTGCCGTACCTTGCATTGTCTGTTATTTAAAAAGAGGCACAGCATTTAATGGCTGCCCCAAGAAATAAAGTGCTTTTCAGATAATCCAGGTTACTGTACTAGCAGGTCTGCCACTAGGTCTATATGGCAAATGCCTATTAGAGGTTCTTATGGCTTTGGAGAAAATCCATATCCTTTCAGCAAATAAATGTTCTTCTTTTGAGAAGTACCTCCTGAACGTTGAATGATCACCTAATGACATGAGAAGCCCATCAGTGAACTGAATGTTATCTGATCCATCAAGCCTAAAGTTGGCTGTGCCCAATAGCACTCCCATATTGAGTAGAAGTGGTGTATTCATTCAATGCTTGAGAAGGTCATGAAGGCACAAGAAAGTTTCATAAGAAGACTGCTCACAATAATAGTGTGTTGACTCCTGAGGCGCGGCTTTAACACATACCTATGGCTCATGGAAATGTCCCTGTGAGTATTTGACTAGGAAGCAAAAAAATCAAATCAGATTTACAGGTGGAGCATCTGTTGGCACAGATCAGGAGGCATTCTTCTGGTTATCTACTTTGACTGAAAGAAGAGATGAACTGAATCTGAAACGTTTATCTATTCATAGACTTTGGCCACATTATCACAAACTGGAAAAGAAAAAATATTAGACAACCAATGGCAAGGAAGTTTAAGAAATATTAGAAGTACTGACTTCCAAATGTACTCAGAATATGAAAATATTTATGTCTCATGTGGCTGCTTAGTAAAGACCCCTCTGTAGAGACAGCTTTCAATAACCACATGGAAAAGTAATTGTTCAATGATTTTGGGAAAAAGTAATCATGACAATAGGGATGAAAATTATGCATGGGTTTTGGATAACATGGACTTTTATTCACAAAGGCTGACCAGGATCCCAACAATGCTTATGTGACAAATCTGTCAGCAGTGGATAACCAACACTGAACTCATTCACCCAGAATAGCCATCCTTATGGAACAAAACACCCTATGCAAGATCTAGTTAAAGCACCACCTAGGAAGCAAGCCTTTCAAAGTTGGGTTGCTGTTTTCTAGAATACAGCAAGATCCTAGCAGGAAATAGATGTTATAGTCACCCAAGATAATTGCAGAGAGCTTAATAAAGAAATATTTACAAAGGTATGGGCAGAGTTAAGGAAAAGAATAGTTGGTTCAGAGCCCAGAGGCTAGCTACAACAGGGAGTCATTTTTACCTCTAGGCCTGAAGGGGCAAAGGAGGAAGGAGTTCCCTAAATCCAGAGAGAGAAGCCAAATGGAAAGAGTTGACTGACTGGACTTGGGGCCTTAGGTAGAGAGGTGCAGTTAACCTGTGGTGACCTACCAGCAAGAGAATCAGAGGAATAAACTCCATAAAACCATTCTCTTACACTCCAATCTGCTGTTGATACCTCCCACAGACCAAATTGGAAGCCAGGGGACAAGAGAGCCTGTGGATGTCATCATAAAAGCCAACTTCTCTAGGGACAGAGCAGGGTGCAGAGTGGGGTAGAGAAGAGATCCAAGGGGTTAAATGAATAGTACCCAGCTCAGGGACTTCCCTGGTGGTCCAGTGGTTCAGACTTCGCCTAGCAATGCAGAGGGTGTGGGTTTGATCCCTGGTCAGGGAGCTAAGATCCCACAAGCCTCACGGTCAAAAAAACCCAAAACATAAAGCAGAAGCAATATGGTAACAAATTCAATAAAGATTTTTAAAAAATGGTCCACGTCAAAAAAATCTTTAAAAAAAAAAAGAAAGAAAAATACCCAGCCCATGTTCTGAACAAGTGACCAGCCTACTCACAGGGAAAACTTTAGATATATTCAGCAAGACATTCAGGACTTCATTAAAGACAAACAAAAAACTACCAGAGGTACAATGTTTTCAGACTCTTTTGTCAGAATTTACTGCCACATAGGACAACAAAAGAAAAGAGCAAAATGACACACATTCTAAATTTCAGAGTCTGTAAAATGCAAGGGGTGAGAATAGGAAGTAAAAGATGGGACAAAGAGTATGTTTAAAGCATATTTGTAAATAATACATAGAATTGAAAGAAAATGGAAAAACTACCCAATAACTAAGAAATCAAATTAGGCTTTCCACAACACCTTTGTTTTTTTCTGTATTAGCAGGTCTGACTTTATGCTTGCTACATTAATATGCTTTTTTTCTAGTTAATCTAAATAGATGTTAGTCTACTACTATTTACAATCTGTTCAAGGTTTTGATTCACATTGAAGTGGCTGGAAATAATGAAGACAAAAATTTATTTATTCTTTCCTTCATTCACTCTCCAGATGTTTTTTGAGTGCCTGCTATGTGTCAGCACCACGCTAAACTCTGGGTATATAAAGGTCCTTGTTCTCCTAGAGCCTACAGTCTACTGGGGGAAGTAGATCTTAATGAATTAATTGCACAGATGTGAAATTTCAATTCTGACAAGCACTACAAAGAAGCAATATGTGGTACAGAGAGAGGGATTCATAGAGGCAGATGATCAAATGAGGAAAGCCAGGTATGATGTCCCTGAGAGGTATGCAGGAGCTGAGATCTGAAAAATGAAGAGAGGCACAAAGAGGCTTCCAGCCGACGGACACCTGGACGAGGCCCTGTGAGGGGGAGGGGCACGATGGGTACTGGGATGGAAAGGAGGCCAGTGGGTGCACACGTGGGCTGGAGCATGGTCCCAGATCTGGATGGAGAAGCAGTATCTTAGGTTATTTTATACAATGAACTACAGGGAGATTGTTTTAGCGTAACAAGATTGTCAGTGCCAGTTGTGCAATCCATAGCAGAGGCTCTGTTCAAGTGGGTCCTTCTCTTCCTATCAAATTTTCCTTGAAAAACTCAAGGTCACCACACATTCAGTATCACTCATCTTGGTGTTTACTTGCTTAATTGTGGTTCTATAATTGGCAACCATTGCTTTACGTCAAGGAAGAGCTTTCATTGTTCCTAAAACCTGAT
This sequence comes from Orcinus orca, assembly GCF_937001465.1. Lineage (NCBI taxonomy): Eukaryota > Metazoa > Chordata > Mammalia > Artiodactyla > Delphinidae > Orcinus > Orcinus orca. The sequence continues at coordinate 147,339,910 of NC_064559.1, read as the reverse complement.
GCAATTTATTATGTCTGAAAATGCTACATGTAATCATCATTATTAACATCTACTACTAAATACACTTTTTAGAAAGATCTATGAGATCCTTTGAGGTCTTCCTGGCCAAAAAAGCCCAAAGAATGAGATACTGTCTGACATAATTTTATTTACTCTATAGCACAAGCATTAACTGAAAGAAAAAACCAAATCTACTAATAGGTGTGGATTATCATAAAGAATAGGATCCTCTCTTTAGTGTGTACATAATAGAGGCTAATTTTGCAAACGGTTACTGAATGTAAACAATGACGCTGCAGCAAAGTGAACATGTACTCAGTCTCACAGAGCAAGACTGCAGCTACCAAATTATTCATGATTTTTGCTTGCAAAACAATACGTGCTTTTCACTCACGCCTCTGGTGCCGTTCTCTCTGTTTTAAGTCCAACTCTATGTGGAATTAGACGATGGAGGGAAAGGAGGGAGAGAAAGCATTAGGAGAGAGTATCATGGGGTTCTGATCTGCCCCCTCTCTCAGTATCCTTCATTACTTAAAGAATCCTCATTCATCTTCTTTATTAAATAAAAGGCAGTATAGCATGGTGATTAAGAGCAGAGGCTCTAGAATAAAACTGCCTGGATTATACTGGTGAATAAAACCAAATGACAAAGTTACACAGTAATCAATACAAATCAGGATCAATCAACTTTTTCCCTTAATTTTCTCGCTATTTTAGAAATAACTATAAAAGACTAAGTGTAGCTGATGCATGTGTGTGTGTGTGAGAGAGACAGAGAGAGAGAGACAGAGAGACAGACAGAGAGAGAGACAGGGAGAAGAGAAAGGTAAGAAGAGAAATTATTTGTGAAACACTCCTATTTGGGTAATTCATAGCAGATTAGCAAAGATTGATAAGTGATGGGTGAAAACTTTATTCAGGCAAATCATCTTTTCACTCATATCAAGGAACTCATATCCTGTTACTGAAATAGCAGGAGCAAGTATTATTACCTAGTATTGTCTCTTATTTCCAAACATTTGCAAAGTATGTTCCTGTTGTGCTCTAGGGTTGAGTCAGAAGTTGCAGCCATTACAAAGCCCTCTGTCAAGGAGAAAATGTGATTAGACCAACTGCTTGCACTGACACTTAAAAATCAACTGCAAATCTGTTTGGGGCAGCTAAGGCATTCCCTAAACACTTGCTGGTTGGGAATGTCGGCTTTCAAATCATTATTTTGTATCCCTTAAAGATACATTTTAACTGTTTTAATATGTGAGGAACAGGCCTGCCAAATTGTGCTTATGGCTTTTTAACACAAGCAATTTACAAATGCAATGAAGCAGATAATAGGACACATGATACAGAATTTGAAAATCTGTGTTGATGACACTGCTGCTGTAGAAACATTTTTGGAGCAGCCCTGTGTCCGGTTGCCTGGATAAGAAAAACGTTGTTTCTTATTTCACAGGGGGCCTCTTCCACCCAATGGTGAGTTTAGGGTCGTGTCCTTGAGCACAAATCAATCTCTCTCATGCTAACAATATTCTACTTGAAATCCTCTAGAATTCGTGCATTCAGCAAAATACAACAAACAGTAAAAATCTCACTCAGCATTAAAAAAAAATCTGTTCCAGTAACAGTCAAAACTAAGTGTTTTCCTTTTAAAATGAAGGCTTCCATAGTAACGTATAAGGATGTAGTTTTATTTGTAAACATTTATATATTTGTCAAGAATGCAAAAGGACATTTAATACTGGTTCTGGTTATTTATAAATACAATAAATTTTTCATTAAGAAAAGTTTACGAGAAAAATTTTAAAAATAATGGAACTGGAGTCGTTTAAATTTCTTACCTTTTTATCGAAAAAAATTTTTTTTTGCTAAAACAATGTCTCCAAGCTGTGGCCTGATAGGCAGGCTCATTTTAGTTCTGAAGTAGACTAAAGGCACAGTGTGACTTCCTGTCACATTCATTCTCCATCACCAGTGTCCACTTACAATGAATAGTAGGATCATACCTTTAAGCTCAATACCAAGGGATGCCTGGTGAGGCATAACATAATTTTAAAAACTATATTTGTTTATTAGTAAGAGAGACTGTCCACTGCTTCTCTGTACAGACAGTATCAAAAAGTCATCTTGGAATTATCTTTGTTCTTCAAAAAGTCACTTGAGGGACCTCTCAGTTATGGAAATACGGTTCTCTCCCTTTCTAATATCCCTTGGGATGGGAAGACTAATTAGCTTTGAGAGAAGGAAGGGACGAGAACTAAATGTTTCTCCTTGAGATTTTAATTTAGGACAGAACAGACTGACCCTGAACTAGGTCTATAGGCCAAAAGGAATACAAATACCTTGAAGGCAGAGACTGGACTGTTATCCTAGACTTCATAGAAGGGTCTAAGAGTAGGGGCTGCATTCTGATACTAGCCATGCTTTGAGGAGAAACGGCTGAGCATGGTATAAAGACTTAAAAAGCTATAGTCTTGGATCCTAGTGTAGGAAACCACTACAAGAGTGGAAGGATCCAGACAAGCAAGTCACTAAGAAATGATACCAAATGGCACCAACCAGAACATCAGAGCTCCAGCAGACTACAAGGTCTTGCTCTCCAATGAGAAACTGGAAATAAGACTGCCCCCTCCCTTGACATTTCGGGGCAGTCCAGGTCAGGGTGAAGAATGATATGCTGAATGAGTATCATTCTTGCTATGAACGCAATGAACGAAAAAGTAGATGTGGGACTGTATTGCTACCCCCAGACAATGAACATGTACTTTAATACCAGAAATGATGTGGTCAAGCTGGACTACATCTGATTATTAATTCAGCTATTTTGTTCATTCTCCACCTCACTCCATGAAGGATTTAAGACTGAATTATGTAAACCTCCTCCTTTCTGTACTTGGTACTTTCAGTTCCGCAGTTTCCAGTCGACCCATGATGGCCCTCCTTTAATCCTTTGCACTGATCTATAAATTACTTGCACATCAAGGCCCTTTACTGGTATGTTTTGCCTTGGTTCATTCTCTACTAGAGAAGCAATCCCTAACCTCACTAAATTCTAGAAACAGGGATGCAGACCCCACCTCTTGATGAAAGGAATGGCAAAGAGTTTGCAGCCATGTGTTAAAACTACTATAGTTCAGCCTGTGGCTGCAAACTTTTTACATTCCCTCCACAATCAAATATGCTTTTACTCTCCCAGGATCCCCAGAAGCCTCACCCAATTAAGGCATCAGGCTCAAGCTAAAGGTCTGAATCTCATCACCTAAGTCAGGTCCAGGGGTTGATGAAGCTCTTCAGGGCTGGTTCCTCTTGTAAGGATGGTGTCTTTAGCTAGATCATTGAATTCATTAGGTATATTTCCTAATTACCATTGGCAACAGTGTTGCCAAACCTTCACCACCGCATAAAAAAATGCCCTTTCCTCCCTTTCCTTCAAACTCTGGCCAACAACCCCTTCAAAGTCCACCTGGCTTCTGAACACTACCTGGTCTCCAAAACCAATGCCCATATTTTAGGTTTTGCTAAGCTAGCATCCCACTTCCGGATATCAAGTTTTGTCCTGCTTATCTATTATTGCACCCCCAAACCCACTGGCTTAATACAACCATTTTATTTTGCTCATGACTTTGGGAGTTAGGAATTTGGGGAAGGCTTAGCTGAGCCCCTTGGGGCTCTCTCATGCAGCCAGATGTTGAGTGGGGCTTCAATCATCTGAAAACCCTCAGGGCTGACAGTAAACACTATCTATCCCTAGGAGCTCAGCCCAGCCTATTGACTAGGAGCCCTATACGGTGCTTCTCCATGTTGCTTGGGTTTCTCACAGGATAGTGACAGAGTTCTAGGCTTGTTTGCATAAATTTACTTTCTTGTTAACTTCCTATCTTCTCAACTAACAGGAATAATTATTCCGGAGGAAGATTAAAAAACAAAACCAAAAACAAACTTTAGACCCTAACTGTAAGTGCTTCCTGTGTAAATACAACAATGAAATAACTAACTCTCTCAATTGGAAATCCATTTGAAAAAAAAAAAGAAAGAAAAAATTATTGAATGTTAAAATTGCGCTATTGTATACATAATGTTAGCACAAGGACAGCAAGAACAATTTGCATAATAAATATTCCTATTCTTTTTTTCTAGTTAGCACAACTGAATAGCACCCATCAGTGAAGTAGCACAAAAGAGGGCTATTACCATAAATGTTTGACCTTTCAAGGAGATTTGAGACCGTCTACCCAGACTCCACTTCACCCACTTGAACGGAGGTTCTGCCTTTCATCAGTTGAATGTCAAGTGCCTTTGTTGCATCCAAGTGTTACCCTAGCTGGCCATATTCTACATAAAGGGCAAAGAACAGTTTTTTTCTTGGAAGAATTTGTAAGAAACATGGCTCTTTCATGGGAGCACTTCTTATGAAAAGAACATGGATGAAAGTAACCCTAAGAAGGTCCTGATCTAACAAAATGGCAAAAGATGCAAAACTACTTACAACACATCAGTAAAACTGACTTAGCTTCATCTTTCCTCAGGCGAAGGTACACATTCTTTCATGTTAAAAAAATTCTTAACACTCCTACTAACCTCTGCCAAGCGTTTTCCTTCATTCTTCTTTTAGTCCAGCATTGTAAGAGTTAAATTTGTCTTAGAAACAGGCAAGTATGGCTATTTGTAGTTCAGGGATGAGAAATATACATATATTAAATTTTGTGAGTCACTCATTTTAATCAGTGGCATAAGGATTAATTTAGAGGAAACACTAAATTAATCCAATATTACACACAGTTTTTCATTGAGGAATCTTTATCTTCCAATTTCCTTATGTGAATTAAGGCATTTACAAACTGAATCTGGAGATCGTGAACAAAAAGGCAAATTTCTCATCTTGCTCCAGAGGGAATGACAGTACACACTCCCGTTCCTTCTACCGTGCTGACAAGGGAGAGAGTTGCAGTGGCTTTCCCAGCTCTAGATAAGGACAGAAGGCATTTCTCTATGGATTACAAGAGACTGGCTCTGAGATACAGAGGAGAGACTTACTCAGTTATGCCATAACGCCTCCTAAGGGAAAGATTTTGGGCACAATAAGAGATCCTTATGAAGTCCCTGTGTGCATTCAAACTTTAATAACCAAAATTATGGGTTGCTATAGGAACAAAATAGTAAATTACATTTAAAAGCAATTTATTAAAATTCAGAACAGCTAGATTATACAATGGTAGCAAATGAAGTACTGCCTCTTACTCTTATGTAGCATTATTGGCGTAGCTGGATATTATTTCATTTACTCCTCATAACAGCCCCGCAAAGTTGGTAGTGTTTCCATATTTTTACAGGTGAGAAAACTACTGAGATTTAGAAAGTAGCTCAAGTCCACCAAGTAATATGGGGAAACCCTAGATCTGCTTGACTCCAAATCTTTTTTTCTCTCATGCAACATATTTCCACTCGATGACAAAAAGTAAAAACAAAACAATTACAGAGACAGACATGTGTCCCAAAGTTGGAGAAGCTAAAATTCTATTAGTTGTATAAGAAAATTCACTGTATTATAATATTCAATTTATATATTTATGTATTGTGCTACTAATGCATTAATGTTTAGAAGTTCAAATACACTGAAGAAATAACAAAGGAATCTTCTGAAGACCTAAGAGCACATTATTTGGTTTTGTGGTTTATACTCCTTTATTCTTCTCTCCTTCCCTATCTTCCTGCCTTACTTTTTTGAATTCTCCATTTATGTGTAGTTTTCACCTGGTATTACTCAGATGATATTTTGGAAATTACTTTCAATTGCTGTTCTCAAAGTATTTCTCTTTACTGGAAGATAAAACTGAAGACCAGAGAAAAGTATTTTCCATTGTTCTCTAGGTAGGCACTGCCTTCTTTCTGCTGATACAATCTGTCCACATTAACTCTAGGCATTAATTATTGTTACTAGAAGCTATTATCTGACTTTTACACTCCCCCCCACCAATAATAATAAAGTTTCCTAAGTCAGCATCTAAGGGATAGGACTTAAGTCTCTGGGGATAATGTAATACATTCATATGCAATGGTGAAATCTTTTTACAGAAAATATTCACACCAGTTCCTTTGGTAGTTTTTTCTTAAATTGAAGTAGAGCTGATTTACAAATCTCTATTTTATTTATTTCCTCTCTGTTCTTTAATATTTCCTTCCTTCTGCTGACTTTGGGTTTTGTTTGTTGTTCTTTTTCTAATTCCTTTAGGTGGCAGTTTAGCCTGTTTATTTGAGATTTTTCTTATTTCTTAAGGAACACCTGTAACTGTTTATTATAGTTATAGTTGCTTTAGAATTTTCTGTCTTTTAGTCTTTAAGTGGTTGATCATCAGCCCTTATTATATATTTGCATTTCCTAGTGAGATTTTCCCTTTTAGATTCTTACTTCTTTTCCACTTAGATAAGACCCTTTAACATTTCCTCTATTCAAAATGATAATCTTGCTGGGTAGGGTATTGTAGGTTGCAGGGTTTTCCCTTCAGCACTTTGAATATATCATGCCACTCTCTTCTGGCCTGAAAACTTTCTGCAGAGAAATCAGCTGATAGCCTTACAGGGATTCCCTTGTATATGACTCCTTGTTTTCTCCTGCTGCCTTTAGAATTCTCTTTAGCTTTGACTTTTGCCATTTTAATTATGTATGTCTTGCTGTGGGTATTTTTTGGGTTCATCATGTTTGGGACTCTCTGTGCTTCCTGTACCTGGATGTCTATTTCCTTCTTCAGGTTTGGGAAGTTTTCAACCATAATTTCATCAAATACATTTTCAATCCGCTTCTCTCTTCTTCTGGGACTCCTATAATGTGAAGGTTCATATGCTTAATGCTATCTCAGAGATCTCTTAAACTGTTTCAAGTTTTTATTTATTTATTTATTTATTTTGCTGTTCTGATTCAGTGATTCCCGTTATTCTATCTTTCACATCACATATACATTCTTCTGGATCACTCAGTCTGCTCTTCATTCCTTCTAGTGTGTTTATTTCAGCTATTGAATTCTTCATTTCTGACTGGGTCTTTTTTGTATTTTATAGTTCCTTGTTAAAATTTTTACTGTGTACATCTATTTTTTTCCCTAATTCAGTAAACATTTTAATTACTAATGCTTTGAATTCTTTATCTGGTAAATTGTTTATTTCTATTTCATTATTTTTTTCAGAGTGTTTCTTTTGCTCTTTTAAGTGACAGCAGTTCCTCTGCTTTTTCATTTTGCTTAACTTTCTCTGCCTCTATGAATTTAGGTGAAACAGTTACCTATTGTTGCTTGAAGGGTTGTCCTTATGCGGGGCCATTCCTGTACAGGTGCGGTGTGTCCACTGCCTTTGGTGGGAGAGCTGGATTTGATATGGATCCAAGTCACATCTTTCCTCAGGGTTTGCTGGCAGCTATCACCTTGGTAGAGGGGTGGGGCTAGGGATGGAGAGGCTAGAGCTGGAGCCCAGTGTGAGGCAGGGCTTCCTTTCTGCTCAGTGGCTCTCACTGCCCTATCAGGGGTGGGGTCTGAGCCCAAGTTGCTGGAGCAGAAGCCCTGAGGGTCGGGCTCAAGCTGGCTCTGTTCCCCTTAAGTGTGTGTGTTCCCCTCTCTGAACTGGCACCTTTGCCCCAGAGTGGGGGAGTGCTGAAGCAAGTGGGGCTTGCGAGGGCTCTCTGCTCCTGTTGTCTGCAGACAGAGGTCCAAGCTGTCTCTAATGCACTGCCTGTGCAGGCACGCACAACCGTTTTCCTTGTTCCGCTCAGACGCAGACTCAGGTGCAAGTCCCCTTTGTTCCTCACAGCAGGTCACTGTCCTCAGCCTCCACCACCCCCGCCCTGTTGTTGAGCCATATCACTGGGCAGGTGAGGCCTATGTGGACACTTGGCCTGTGATCAGGGGGTAAGCTGTGGTGGAGCAGCTGCTGTCAGAGGTCGGGGCTACTTCAGATGCACTGCTTGAGTAAGCTCAACAGTGGCTGCCACCATCCCACCCAGGTCATGCCCAGGGACTAGCTCATCTCTGCATCCCACAGTCGAGTCTTCTCCCCAGTCATGGCTGCCCCAGATCCAGTGCTGCTCTGTGACATGGAATGAGCAGAATCAGAGCCTTTGCTTGGCTTGGGTGTGTGCCAAGGCAGTTATGGGAAACCCAGCAGCCACTAGAGCAGACCACTCTCCACCCTGCCTCAGGGCAAGACAGCACATGAGTGTTCCTCACAACTGGAGTCCAGGCTTCCCTGGACTTCCCTAACAGGCCCCCTGGACTTCCCTAACAGCCCCCCTGTTAGACCCAGCAGTCCTCCAACCAGCTAAGAGGGCTCGTCTCCTCTGTATAGGACCCCAGGACTGGGGCACCCAATCTGTGGCTCTCACTGCTTACTCCCCAGGGTGAGTGTCCAACTGTGTGATCTTTCTTGCCCTCTGAAGTCCCCTCCCAGGAGCACAGGTCCTGATCTGATTGCTTTTTTTTTTTTTCCCTTCCTACCCAATTATGTGTGTAGCATTCTTACAGCCTTGGAGTCTTTCTGCCAGTTTCCAGTTAGTTTTCAGTGAGAGTTGTTCCACATGTAGATGTATGTTTGATGTGTTTGTGGAGGGAGGTGAGCTCCATGTCCTCTTACTCTGCCATCTTGATTGATCCCCTTTGGTAGTTTTTAAAACAACCCAAATAAAGACCATCTATATTTGCCCTCTTTATTTTCACTTCCATAGAAAAATCTTTAATCTAACAATGAACAACAGGATATCTCTTTCTGGTAGGCAAAGACAATAGGATTTCCTATATGTCAATGAACTATTTGGTGAAATTCTTACTTCTTTTTAATTTACTTATAAAAAGAAAAGGTTATGTATTACTTAAACTTATCTAGGCCCTAGTTCTTATTAGTACATAGCAACATGAACTTTATTAGCTGCTTAATAAAATTTCAAAAGTAAAAATGATTAAAAAGCAACCATAAGGTTTTTTTTGTTCTTCTGTATAATTATATTTACCTAAGTAATTTAGGCTTGCCTTTGGATAAACTGCTTTGTGTTTATTTTTCATTGCATCTGCTACCCAGTGAGTCCTGGTGAGGTACGTTCCCTTCAGAAAATATAATAATCGATAATAAGAAGGATTTTGGAAGAAAATGATTAATGTTAAAAATGTGATATTGACTTAGTTATTTAATTAGCAAATGTTAAATATCTTCTATACCTGTATTTACTCACCCACAAGTCCTAAAAGAATGTAGGCAATAATGAACACTATGAAGATCATGCAGCACAGCACATCTGTACAACTCCTAAAAACAAAAAGGAACAAAGAATTAAAAGCGTCCTGAGAAGATTCACATAGCATCCGTTTTCCTCCCTCTTATGGACTTAATGTGTCTCCCCCAATTCCCTATGTTGAAACTGAACCCCCAAGGTGATGGTATTAGAAGGTGTGTGTCGGGGGAGAATTAAAAGGGGTACAAAATAACTTATTGTTCACTGCAAAAAACTATAAGAAGGGAGAAAAAGACAATAACAACAGTGATATGCCATTTTATACCTAATAATTCTGAAAGGTAAATCAGATGCATTTCTGCAATCAAAGACTTTAGCAGCAGGGAGTGGTTATAGTTCCATGATTAAAGAAGTTTCCCCAGAGCTGTTAATATTTATTTTCTTGATTCTTTATTTGTAAAATGTTTTTAGAGGTTAGAGTACACCAACATCAAGAAACTTTTTTATTTGAAATTGTAATTTAAGTTATTTGATTTTCTTCATGCTTCCCAATACATGGTATAATAAAACAAATTAGCCATTTCCATTCCTCTCTCTCTCCATTATCTTTCTACATGCACATTTAAAGGGTACTATTATTAAATAAAGGATTGACTGCATAAGCTTTCTATGAGGAATGGAGTTGCAATTATTTGAACAACAATGTCTATAATGCATTAAAAAATGAAATGCGTCTAAATGGTAATTTTCCAGCTATTCTGAAAGCTGGATGTCGTGAAATGAGGTTTAGAGAAAATTTAGCTCATAGAGACTTGGTTATTTTCTAAGGGATCATAAGTCAAACCAGTATCCAGTAGGATACTCAGGCTTTCAACTAAAGTATTTCGTATTTCTAATATTAAATTTTGTTCAGCTCCTAAGTGGTCTAGAAGGTCAAAACTATATCTTGAAAGTATGAAACAATACAATCATTCTTTCTTGAAACTTAATGAAGAATCTATTAGTAAAGAAAAAGATGGACCTATTTGACAGGATTAAAAGATGTGCATGAGAATTTTCATAGCAAAAACTTCTTGTTCTAGAGGGCATATGGATATGTTCCAGTCTTTTACCACAGGCAGGCGGAAGTTACATTCTATTTTTAGTGGTGGTAGTAATAATAATAACGAATGATAATTGTACAGTAACAGACACAGTAATACCTTACACATTGATAAATCCCTGTTTTACCTTTACTGCTCTCACATACATAACTTTGGTTTTTAGGGGTAATGAGGTAAGCTGACTTATGTAAGGTCCATGAGAGAGAGGTAGTTACAGAGGCACACAAATATCTACGTCTCTGCTGCCTAACCTTTTTCATTTAGTGGTTATTCTAATAAGATTACAACTTTCTAGAAAGACTCCAAGTAGCCGTATCTAAAACTCCACACACATCCTTATTACTCTACCTCACAATAGGAAATCGATCCACCATAAGGAAAGCTAATCACAGTCAATTCAGAAACAAACTATCACTTGTTTAAGTCTAATTTCAACCCAGGAATTTTAAATTTCATTGGGACTGAAGAATTATGAGAATAATAAAAAGAGAAGAAAACAGGCACTCTAGTTTTCTTTGGTTAACAACCACTGAAGGGCTTCCCTGGTGGCGCAGTGGTTGAGAGTCCGCCTGCCGATGCAGGGGACGCGGGTTCGTGCCCCGGTCCGGGAAAACCCCCGTGCCGTGGAGCGGGTGGGCCCGTGAGCCATGGCCGCTGAGCCTGCGCGTCCGGAGCTTGTGCTCCGCAATGGGAGAGGCCACAACAGTGAGAGGCCCGCGTACCGCAAAAAACAAAAAACAACCATGGAAGGCAAAACCTGGTGGGGGTGAGGAGAGGATCTGGCTCGTGTGCATTCTGACACATCCTACTCAAGATCAGGTTCTCATCCTGTCAGGGCAGTTGCTGAATAGCCTGATACCTAATAACGAATGCCTGCAGGTGAGGAACTAAGGGAGAGAAAACTAGAACAGTGGTATGTTTTTACTAGAAATCTTGACGCTGTCAAAGCCCTGTGTGTAATGGTAACTACCAAGGAGACAGGGATGTAACCAGAAGCCCCAGCCAGGCTGGCCAGCATCCTGTAATATTATATCTATAATATGTTTATATCTACATAGTTACATTGTATATAATACATACTATAATGCATGTTTATAATGACAATATCATATAGTATTATAATGTTTTCTCTTCATATTATGTAGTAAGCACAGAGAGAAGTAAACATACTAGAAAGATGAATAAAAGAAACTTAAAAACAGAGCACAAGGAAAGAAGCAGAAACATCCGCCCCACAAAATTTCTAAAAAGTAAAACCCACACTCCTCGGCTACTGGCCCTAATGAATGGCATCAGTCAGGGTTTGGTTCCATGTGGGTTTTTTTTTTTTTTTTTTTTTTTTTTTTTGCGGTCCGCGGGCCTCTCACTGTTGTGGCCTCTCCCGTTGCAGAGCACAGGCTCCGGACGCACAGGCTCCGTGGCATGTGGGATCTTCCCGGACCGGGGCACGAACCCGTGTCCCCTGCATCGGCAGGCGGACTCTCAACCACTGCGCCACCAGGGAAGCCCCATGTGGGGTTTTACATTATGATTTCTCTTTCTTTTTGGTGCCAAGGACACACTACAGCCCCAGGGGCTACTGTGTACCCACACAACCTCTCTCTACCCCTTCCCCCAGCAGTCTCTCACCACAGTGGGACAGCATTTCTCAGTAATTCACACCTTGAGATGTTTGGGGATTCTATTCTGGGACTAGGAAGGATAACGAATTCAAGTCCGCTTTGCTTTTCTGGAACTCTGCTTTAGAGAAATAGAAGTCAATACCCCATGGCCAGACTGGTTAATTTCATTTTATTTAAGCATGGAAAAATGTTGAACAAAGTGAAAATTATGGAAAATTCAAGAGTTTCAAAACATAGGAAAGCTTTTCTAGATGAAACATTCTTATTTCTGAAATTTTTCCTATAGTGATTTGATTCCCTTTGCTGTTTAAAATTTTTCTTTTAAAAATAGGTGTGTGTGTGTGTGTGTGTGTGTGTGTGTGTGTGTGTGTGCTTTCAGATAATTACAGTTATCTGTCATTTTTTTCCCCAGTAACTCATCTATTTCTCTCCACTTCCTCAGATACATTCCCTACTGGAAAAAAATCACTGCTTAGAAAGTTATTGGGAAATTGAATATGAAGAAAATATAAAATATAGCTTGGGCACCATTTTGGGAGTCAGGAACACAGCAGAAGCTTAATTCAAATTTTAGAAATTATAGCACATCATCATTGTTTCTTTCTTTGATTTCAAGGTATCTTTACAATCCCAAGTATTCTGTAGAAAATGAGCTATTTTTTAAAAACCAAGTACTTAATTTGGATAAGTTTTAATACTCTTAAGATAGCTATTGAGGTAACTGGGTGATACAAGCTCATGGTTTAAAATCATTCTTAATCATATTCTAGCTAGCGGCCTGTCATAGCTGTACATTTTCCTCAGTTGGGTTCATTTTTACTTTTATAGTAAGAACCACTATAAGAACCACTGTACTAACCTAAAAATGGGTTGCATGCCACTGAGTTCTAGAAAGAAGATTAAATATACCTGAACCCTCTCCCCTACCCTCCCTCCAAATCAAAGTCCAATTTTTTCAAAACAAGCTGCTTACACTCATGTTATAAGAAAGTTATTCAAATTTTTATTCAGATTAGGCTGTCCTAGCATAAAAGTATTTTCAAAAGTTAAACTAGAAGTACCATTGCTATCTTATATCTATTTTTCCAAATTGCAATAAGAATAGGATCCCAATTATATAATCATTTGCAGATTTCCCTTTCCTTCCTATCTCTAACCCACAAGTACAGAATGCCTACAGTCACCTCAACTTGAAGCCTTGGGAGTTTCCTTTGACTTTCCCTTTTTCGTTGCTTATCTTTCATATTCAGTTGATAAGTTCTCTTGATTCCTTCTCTCTGATGTGTCTTTCATCCACCCCTTCCTTTCTATTCCTGC